>NC_025691.1:1065706-1110170 GCF_000633955.1 Camelina sativa
GAGGGGTTAGGAAATTGGTCAGTGCGTTATGTCCTCTGAATTGAATCGCGGCTCGATCGTAAGCCACAGCAGCTTCCTCCGCCGTGACAAAAGTCCCTAACCAAACCCTAGTACGGCTCGACGGATCTCTGATCTCCGCCGCGAATTTCCCCCACTTCCTCTGTCTAACGCCTCTGTACTTTTTAGGCTTCACCGACGACGAAGACACGTCATCATCAACCACGGCTTTCTCCGCCTTGTGTTTAGCTTTCCTCGCAGTGACGACGGCGGAGGAGGAGGATGATTCGCCTTGGCAGAACCTAATCTCCTCGACGTATCTCTTCACTCTTGGAGCCGCCACCGTGACGTTGTCTTCTTCGTCTTCGCCAGATGATGAGTCGGTAGCGAAAGGGTCAGTAACAGCGATACGAACCAGCCGTGGAGAGTCCTCACTCTGCTTAGCTGCTACGTTTGTGACCGTACGATGCTCTGAGAACTTGACTCTTCTCGTTCGTCTTCCATCTATAGAGAGAGAGAGAGAGAGTNAGAGAGAGAGAGAGAGAGAGAGAGAGAGAGAGAGAGAGAGAGAGAGAGAGAGAGAGAGAGAGAGAGAGAGAGAGAGAGAGAGAGAGAGAGAGAGAGAGAGAGAGAGAGAGAGAGAGAGAGAGAGAGAGAGAGAAGTATTAAAAAAAAAAAGAGAGAGAAGAGTCAAAAAGGCTTACGAAGAATCGCCGTTTCTTAGGAACGTCCTTGTTTAAATACTACTACAGTCATTTTAGCTTTTTTTTATGGAGATTTTTTTAATTTAAATTTGCGATTATATTAACTGCTTATATTTACTACTGTGTCTTTTAGTTTTGACTACTATAATAACTGTTACAGAGAGAAATTAAATGCGTGTTCTAACCGGTTTAACACTATCCTTAATTCAAATGATTAAATGATTCACTCAGAACGCATTTCGCACTATTGACATGGCCTGCTTAATTGATTCTGTTTATAAACCGGTTGGTTGAACCGGAGTTAGAATTGGAGTTCCTTGTAAAAAAAAAAGGAAGAGGAGGAGGGATTAATAAGGGCGGTTTCGTGGATCCAAAACGGCTTTCCGCATCGCAGATTGAGACGTTAGATTAGTGACACGTGGTAGTTACCGTACCGAAAGCAGAGCCAATTGTCCTATTCTAGCTTGGTCTCCAAGCAACTTTTTTTTCATCTAACTCCACACGCTCTCCATGGTGTTCGTATGTTTCACGCGTCACTCGGTGGGCCCTTCTCATGCAAGATTGGTCACGAGTATGTGTCACTTCGCATTGACCCAATTTTTGGACAATTATTTTATTATCAAGTTTTAAATTTGGTAATGAATCTAGTGGTGATGTGTTTTGAATGTGTGATAATTATATCTCGTCTTTATTATTTTAAAAGTCGAACCGATGTGTAGGGAAATTATGATATTTTGCTTGGAGCCCAAGTCTCTTATCAAAAACTTTTATTAAAAAAAACTAGGAGAAAAAGTTAACAAAATACTTAGATTTTCCTATAATAAATGGTTGGTTGCGCTTTTTGACTATAATTGGTCCATCAAATCATAATAATTGATTGTTTTTACTAAGTATATATTTAATTAAAAGTCGATAAGATTCTACGATACATGTAATTTTAAGGCTTTTACGTGGGATTATTTACTCTTGTTAAAAGTTAGACCGTAAAAAAATACAGTATATAATAGTCGCATGACATTCGTTAGGTGTTAGGTGTTAGGAGTTAGGAGTTAGGACCATAGTCGTCCTAGGTACTAGTTACTAGGTTAAAGAGTGGTCTCTCTTACATTGTCTACAAGACTACAACTTGTTTTTTTTTTCTTCTTATAATATCTGTCTAATATTTGATATAATCAAACATATATATTCATAAGACCAAACAAACAAACAAAAAAACCTTAGTAAATGATTCCATCATCTCTACCCTCACGAACCCGTCATTTTCATATACTACATTACTTTGCATATCATTTGTCGGCATGGCACACGTAAGTCCCCGACACGTTGACTACTATCAATATTTTTGTATTAGGAATTTATCAAGATAATTAATACACAAACAAAATAAAAACAGAGTCAACGGGTAAAGTCTTCACTAAATAAAAACAAACAATAACAAGAAAAGCCTAAACCTAATATTTTTTTTGGAATACTACATGGAAAAGGAGTAAAAGATTAAACCTTTTTAGAATTAAGAAATAACTCGATATAACGGGTGAGCCACTGTCCAACAAATGCAAAAAAAACAAATTAACATATTATCTAGATTTAATTATAAATATAAATATTGTCCGAAATGGCTTTCTAGATGATTAATAAAATCATATATTAAAATCATATGGGAAATGATTCAATAGTACCAATATAAGTGATACCAAAATTGATACTAATTTAGATTCAATGAGTGATGCCATACCTAATTAATTGGCATCAATTAATTTTAATTGATACTAATTTATCTTAATTTGTATCACTTCAAAGGAAAAAAAAATACAAAACAAATATTATCATCAATTGTCCAAATGATAAAAAAATTACATCATTTAGAAAATGATGCTAGCAAATTTACAAATAATATTTATTTATAAAAAATCTAACTAATATTAGCATCAATTGTTTACAAGTGAGCAATTTTAACATCAACTAGATTTTAACCCGCGATACACCGCGTGCATATAGTTTTATTATTATTTATATTTTATATTCTATTTATTTGTTAAATATTGGATATTTTATAAATAGAGAAATAACCTAATTTTTCGGCCGCTTGTGCGACTAAATGTTTTTATTAATTTTTTAACCTGTAATATATGACTATTTTTTATTATATTTAATTTGTTTTGTTTAGTGTTTGAGATTCTATTTTGATTTTTAATTATTATAACAAAAAATAAGGGATTTAAATTCATAATAAGTCATTTATATGATGTGATTAAGTCACATTTTTCCTAATGAATTAATTATTTTACACAATCTTAGGTAAAACAAATTGATTTTATATGTCAGATATTATAATATTTATACTGTTGGCAAATAATAAAATGAGGATTTAACCAGTGTTAGCACATATTTAATAATATTTTATTAATTCCAACATGCCCTTTTATAACCACATTATATAGTTTTTTTAATTTTTTTTTAATTTTACATATTCATAATAATTTAAATTTTATTAAATTTATATATATATATATTAATTATAATATTTAAATAATTAGAAGTTCTTTTTACTTTAAGAATCAAAACTCACAGGTTTGAAAAATAAAATGGAAAATATATCATAGTTTATGTCTGTACATAATATTGATTGCTGTTTTTTATTTTTGGTTGGAATGAAATGTAAAATATTTAAGAAACAAAATCTGAAGTGATATTATTTGTGGAAAGTTTTTAGGGATTAAATATATAAATAAGTTTTTAAATACATATAACTTCAAGGGTAAAACACCAAATGTACTTCAAAAATATTAATATAGATTTAGGAAACAAAATCTGTTGTGATATTATTTATGGAAATTTTTGAAGGGTTAATGTTGTAAATAAAAATTTAAATAAGTAAAACTAAATGGGCATAACACAAAATGTACTTCAAAAATGTTAATATAGATTACAAACAAATGCTACAACTATGTAGCATCGATTGTTAGAATCTTAACAAATATTAACATCATTCATGTCAATTGATGTAAAACTAACATCATTTGTTATAATTGATGCAAATATATAAATAAGTGATGTGGTACACCTTTTTTATTTGTAGTGATTCGAGTAAACGTAGATTAATAACAGAAATTTACTCCGTTATCATTTTTAATAGAAATTTAATGTCATGTCTAAATTGGCCAAGTCAACAAAAGTTAAACATTTTAAGAAAAAATCAACCTAAACTTTACGATTTAAATGACATTTCAAATGTTCAAGCTTTTTTCATCTCATATTTGAAAGTTCAGGTTTTTTTTAATATTTTTCCTAAAAACATCTTAGAGATTTTGTTTTTGTTTTTCTTGATTATATAAATCAATTTGTCAATCTAGTTTGATACATTTCAAGTATGATTAAGTTACTGTGTGACTAACTATTGAATCTGTTTGTTGTTAGTTGTTTGTTGAAGGAGCTTAATAGCTTAAATGCAAACATTGGGTTCAAGACTTTGAACAACTACGAGGATGCTATTGCTCTCTCTCGGAAGTATCTCAACAAGGAGGCGGAAGCAAAATCTGAGCAGGTGAAGCTGAAAATGCCTAAAAATGATAAAATTTACATCATTTAGAAAATGATGCTAACAAATTTATAAATAATATTTATTTATAAAAAAATCTAACTAATATTAGCATAAATTGTTTACTAGTGAGCAATTTTAACATCAATTACCAACAAATGCTACAACAAATGCTACAATCTTAACAAAGATTAACATCATTTATATCAATTGATGTAAAACTAATATCATTTGTTATAATTGATGCAAATATATAAATAAGTGATGTGGTACACCTTTTTTTATTTGTAGTGATCATTTAAAATGCTACAGAGGAAGTATGTTATATAATTGAAACTACTAATCATCACTTTAATAACATACAACCAAACAAATTTTGTGCAAACCGTTGTTATTTGATCTTGTGAATTAAGACGCTTTTACGGGTATACCCTTAAAATCTCACTTAATTCACAAAAAGAAACCAACAGCCCTAAATCACTCTTTTTTAGTTCTATCGTCGACGCCGTCCATCACCGTCCGTCATATCGCCGCCGCAAATGCAGGCAGAGGTTTATATGTCTCACCTCTTGTTCCTCAGTTGTTTCTGTTCCTGGGAATCAGAGAGTATAAAACTTGTTTTGTTTCTGTCTTGCTCTGCTCTCATAGTTAAATAACCTCTCTGTCTAGGGTTCTGTAAATTTTTACAACAATGGAGTACGTAAACCCAGAAGGTCTTCGATTAGATGGTCGCCGATTCAATGAGGTATGTTTCCCATCTCAGTTCCTTGTCTTTTCTTTGCTGATGATGCCTTCACAAGTCAATTCGTGACGCGTCTTCTAATGAAATCTCAGATGAGGCAAATCGTAGCTGAAGTTGGAGTGGTTTCTAAGGCTGACGGGTATACTTAATTCTTTCTCTCTTTAAGCTTTATTTCCATCTCAGTTCTAAATTTGGCACTTTTATATGAACACAAAAATTTCAACTTTGTTTCTAGTTCTGCTGTTTTCGAGATGGGCAATACCAAAGTAATTGCAGCTGTCTATGGTCCAAGAGAGGTACTTGATTTGACCTATAAAGATTGGTGCTTTAGTTGTATATAATCCAGTGAATTAAGCGAATTGGTTTATTTCTGTCTGTTTAATTGGTATGTATCTATCTCTGTGCTTCCTCAGATTCAAAACAAGAGCCTGCAAAAAAAGAACGACCATGCATTGGTATGTATATGCTTTTGTGATCTTGTTTGGTATTGTTCTTTGGCGAAAAAGCTTATGTCAAATTTGTAATGCTTATGGCTAATTTTTATGTTTTGGTAGGTGCTGTGTGAGTATAGTATGGCTCAGTTTAGTACTGGTGATCGTAGAAGACAAAAATTCGACAGGTTTATTACATCTATATCGTGTAGCTAAAAAAAAAAGACTTTTGCTTCTTCTCACGGGAATCATATAAATTGTTGTGTATTAATTATGATGGTCAGGCGATCAACAGAGCTATCTCTTGTTATCCGTCAGACAATGGAAGCGTGCATATTAACTGAATTGTTGCCTCATTCTCAGGTTTCCTTGACGAACTTGTAATCAAAGTTGCATTTTTCTCTGTTTTTGTTTGCTTTTGCTTCTTGATGGATTGATTGTTTCCTTTGTGCAGATTGACATATTCCTTCAGGTTCTACAAGCTGACGGAGGTACGAGTAACTAACTTACTCTCTCTCTGTTCTGCAAACAAGCTTTTTTTAAGCTCTTTCAATCTCTGATCTGCCATTGGTGTTTTGTTCTTCTGTATTCAGGAACAAGATCAGCTTGTATCAATGCCGCGACTCTAGCTCTAGCAGATGCTGGAATTCCAATGCGCGATCTCGCTGTGTCTTGTAGTGCTGGATACTTAAACAGTACTCCTCTTCTTGATCTTAACTATGTCGAAGATAGCGCTGGAGGAACTGATGTAACCGTTGGTATTTTACCTAAATTAGACAAAGTGACACTCCTTCAGGTTCTTCTTCTTCCCTCCATATCACATCTGTCTCTACATTCCCAGTGATATGATTCTAGATGTTTATGTCTTGAGTTATTACAAATGTAGATGGATGCGAAGTTACCCATGGAAACATTTGAAACGGTGTTTGCATTGGCTTCTGAAGGTTGCAAGGCAATTGCAGAGAGAATACGCGAGGTAACAATTGACTTCTGAATCTTTCTCTTTCTAGGGTGTTCTTTCTCCACCACCATTGAAGATTTGTTCTTTGTTCTCTAAATGTTAAATTCTTCTTTTGTTTGGAAGGTACTTCAAGAAAACACCAAACAGCTAGAGTATCGCCGAGCTGCATGAACTTGATATAGTGTTTAGAGAAAAACATGACGCTGCGAGATTTTTGTCAATTAGATTTTGCTGCTGATTTTGGAAGTTGGTTATCAAAAACCGGGAATTATCCTAACCTCAAAGCTTGTAGTGCAAAGTTCTGCTCTTTTTGGTTAAAATGGTTTTATTCTTGTTGTTGATCTATTCGGCAAGCCAACTTTGATCTATATAAGATTTATAAAGTTATAACAGATTCAGTAATCTAACTTACTACTACTTACTTTTTTGTTAAGAAAAAACTGAATAGTCACATTTAAAACAAACCTTGTCTCAAATTCGTACATTAGCCGAGGAGAAGAGGCAATTTTTTTGTTCTGTCACCTACATCACGAGACTGGTTTGAGAAATCACCAGCTCATAAGCTTCTACTGAGAAAAACGAGAATCAACAAAATAGGGAAGAAAAAAAAAACGGTGCTTCTGCTTTTCCAATGTTGCAGTACAAAAAAAGCTGCAGAAACTTGCAATGGAACAAGCATATTTTCTTTAGGATGGAATCCAAGTCAGAGAATCAGAATCCTTTGCTCTGTAGTTCGAGCTGATCGAAGCAGAAACTAGATTTAACCGCGGTCAACATAAGCCGGCCAGTCCATTCTTCTCCTGGCTTCAAAGTGATTGGTCTCTCAACTGCTGCACCATTCACACAGAGCATGCTTTTGTACTCATCATCACCAAAATCCGCCATTGTTTTCGATTTCTTTTCCCATGGATTCCATACAACTGCACCATCCATCAAAGTTAATGATGATTCATATCATATACAACAAACAAGTAATCGAAAACGAATTGTTGTTTCATTCTCACCAGTGTCTGGAAGTCCTTCCTTTCCGATAACATACGTTCTTTTTCGTTCGTGATCAAGAACTGCAACTACCTTTGGTGATCTAAGGTAAGTCCGGTCCATCTGAATTCAAAAGATGCAATCATATAAGGTAATCGAGCGAAGATACTTGTTCGCTATATAGATGATTGCTTTTAAGGTTTACCTCGGATTCAAAGGTTATTGCATCGCCTTGTTCTGTCAAAAGCTCTCTTTTGCTGAGGTTGTCTAAGTAGTCGAGTGTCTCCAACCCTTCAACTCTCACTTCACTGTAGAAAAAAAAAAGTAACATTGTATTTGATTTCACCAGAGACTGAAGAATCAAATGCTGACTTACTGAACAGTAATAATACCTGATGTCAGAGACAGAGAGGTAAGTGTGATATGCAAAAGAGAAGCTAAAGGGCTTGCCATTGATGTTTCGGATCCGAGAAACTAAGGTTAAGTCGCCATCAACAGCAAGCGAAACCCGAAGACGGAACTCGAAACTGCAGAAACAAATGTGTCATTGTTGAAAAAGAACAATAGGAGAAAAGCAGTAAAAACAACACAAGAGTGATGACACATATATATATACTACCTATGAGGCCATTGCTTCAAGTCGTCTTCAGAAGGTTTCAAAAGAAGATCAACAAAAGATTTGACAGAGGATGATTCGTTGGAGTGAAGAGGAGGTGGATTCTCATCGATAACCCAGATTTTGTTCCTGGCAAACCCATGTTGATCCAACAATCCACAATCCCCAAACTTCACCAAACACACACACAAACTCCAATTACAGAAAATTTCAGTGAGAACAACTTGAAAATAAAAAAAATCTAATTTTTTTTTACCTGAGGATAACAAATCTGAATCCCTCCACGCATTGATTTTGGGGGTTTGAATATAGCCTAACAATATTATATAATTCACAAGAAAAAAAAATAAAAATAAGATTTTTGACTCTCTCTGTTGAAAACCAAAAGGTTATGTATTTGTTGTAACCTTGTTGCTAGTGAAAAGAAGCTCTTCGCCTTGTTCATTCCGCCATGAAATCACTTGCCCTCCATGTAAACTAATCTGGAAAACCCCAACAAAAACAAAAAAAAACCAAGAATTGATTAACAAGCTCTCGAATACAAAAAAAAAATAAAGAAGAAAGCAAAGGGACCTTAGCAGAAGCACCATGTGGGTTTCTGAGAAGGACTTGGTCAATGCCATTCCAATCTTTGATAATCTCAGTAGCTTCTTTTTGATCCCACACTACTGTTGCGTAATGACCCATTCCTGTGTAGGTATTTCTTCTCTCTCTCGCTCACTCAAATCTTACTTCTTTCTTCTCTTCTTCTTTGAATTTTTGAAAATCTCAACAACTTACCGACAAAAACAAAACAAAACAAAAATAAGAGAGCCAATAAAAATTTTAAAAAAAACGACAAAAGGGCTTTTGCTTTCTCACAAAAATCTCATGACCACGACGGCGTGATTAGATCTGGAAATCTAAGCTCATTTAGTACTACTACTACTACTACTCTCCTCTCCACTCAAAGAAAAAGAAAAAACATTTTAAAAAGAAGAAGAAGAAGAACACATGGCGATAAAAAGAGCAACACAGCTATCTTCTTTCATCTTTTAGTGTTTTATTTTCTTTATATAAATATTAAACCCCCTCTGATAACTCTCGTTTTTTTTGGAACTTATTCAATTAAATTTTTTTATATGGGAAATAATAATATAAAAAAATTCAGGTTAGCTTCTTTATATGATTTAAAAAAAAAAAAACTGATGAAATACATACACAAAGAAGAGATTATGGAAACAGTTTGATGAATTTTGGAGTATAGATTTAAAAGGTGAATCTATTGGGAACAGAGGAGGAGGAAGGCTACGTCGTGCATTGGCTTTAGGTCATCTCCATTAAGGTTTCTTAACCTAAATTTCTTAGAATAGAGAGAGAAAAATTATTAATAAAAAATTGTTTGAGTTTCTTAAATATGTTTTAAAGTTTCTTAGATAAGAGATTTTAGAAACTTTAGAGAGAGTTATTACACTATTTAAGAAACTCATCAAATTAAATAATAATTTTTGTATGATTTTCATTTGTAAGAAACTTATATCAAGATCCATTGATGGAGATGACCTTATAGTCTTCATATAGACATGGCGGAAACAGAACTGAACTTTCTCCGGAGATACAATTTATTTATTTATTTGTATCATAGTATTTTTTTTTACTGGGATACCTATTTCTTCTCCCCCATTCATTAATTTTATTATTATATTTTCAAAATTAAGTACCATTAAATTTATTTACTCATTCATTTCATTTATTAATGTATCCAACCTGTCATTAATCAAACAAATAGTACTACTAAGAGATACAACAACAGTTAAGGGGAGGTATTGGTTTAGGATTTAGAAAGAATTTTAATAACTTTATATTCTTGCTGATTGTTAGAATCATAGAAAATTGAAAATTAAAAATGAAGGATTCTAAGAGATTGTTTAGGAAGTTTTTTAAAATCTTGATGATTTGTTTTTTCTAATCTTGTAAAATCTTTCTATTTGATGAAAGAGTTTTCATGACTTTTGTTATGAAAGAAATGATATAAAATCCTAAACCAATAACATAAAATTTGAATTCATTAACAATCCAAGATTCTTTTGTTTTACTTGAATAACATAAAACTTTTAATGACTTTATAAAACTCTTAATCCAATAATACTAGATTTATCAAGATTTTAGATAACTTTTTACAAATCCACAATCAATAACACCAAATTTTTAAAGAGTTTTTAAAAGTCTTGATTGAATAACAACATATTTTATCTAACTTTTAAAGTCATTAAATTTTTTTTAAATCCTAAATCAATACCTCCCCTAATTTGGAGTTAAAGGAGAAGAATAACACCTTAATTAGTGGGACTAGATTCTTGGTGCACGCAGGATTATTTTTTATAATGGTCTACCGTATATATATATAATATACATATGCTTAGTTTTTGCCCCAAAATACAACTTAATTAGTACTTTCTTGTCTCATGAATGATTTGTCTAATAAAAAAGAAAGGGGAAAGCATTGTGAACTGTAGATAATACAACGTACCCACGTGTACGGTACATAATCAACAGATCAATAAAATGGAAATCTGAAGAATTATTTAGTGTAATTAAAGATCGTCCAATTTTTAAACACCAACAGAGGAAAAAAAACGTGTCCCAAATCCTATTATTTCATTCGTAAAATTAATTCTTACCAAATACTTTATGAGAGTAGTACTAGACTACTAGTACGTCACTACACGAGTAAGGGCATCATTAATGGGAAAACTTTTTTTGTGTTCTTAGATTAAATATATAGTGAAAATAATGTTAGATCAGTTGTTAAGATCATAGGTAAAAAAAATGGGAGAACTAATTATGGTGTTCTTAGAATAAAAATATAGTGAAATAATATTCATAAACATTTTACAAATTATAAAAACTTATAAAATAACATTTAAATTGCTTACTTATATAAAAGCAATTGTATACTTATAAATTAATATAATATTCTTAAACATATTACAATTATAAAAACTTATAAATTAACATTTAAATTACTTCCTTATATAAATGAAATATTTTTTTTTTCCATAAAATCTCGTCCAATCACATGAAGCCACGTCAAATAAGAACTGGGCTTAGATCAGTTCTACATCAAGAACTAAAAAAAGTGTTCTAAGCCACTATTCATTATTTTTATAATTTTTTTGGGCTAAGAACACCTTTGGTGTTCTCCCATTAACGATGGCCTAAAAATGTATAAAAGTTAAAAATAAATAAGAAAAGAATACTAATAGTAATCATTTTTGCAGCAATATGCATCAATCCTAGCTTTGATGCCGTCGTCTATGTACATTTGTATTACATCGTCTGTTTCCAACGAACTATGTGATGTGAGCCAGCGTATTCTCTGTCTCTCGTTTATCGTCCTATATATGTTTCTCGCGTTTGTACATTTTTCTATATACGAAACATTAAATAATGTACATATGTCGGAATCAGTTATCTTTTAAACCGGGTTTTATTGTCTACACATATTACTGCATGTCCTTTTTATTGGATTCAACAAGTCCCAAAACTAGTTTGTTTTTGATGGATTTTGATTCAATGTCTTCCTTTTTAATTAAAGCTAACGGTTAGGTAACAACAATGTAAGTTTCACAATTCCATGTACTACAAAAAATGGTGTTACTACAGTAATTTCTTTGTCTCATGAATGATTTTTCTATGATAAAATAGTGCAAACTCGAACATAATTATTATAAGCATAGGCCCAAAACTGAAAGTCATGTCTATATTTTTCAGTCGTGCTAAGTAGTAATAATACTCTAATCCAAATTGAGACGACGTAGTTCTGGTTGACGAGTGCTCAGATTGAGAGATTTGCATATATTTTATTATGCAACTAATCCTAGCTCTCTCGTCTAATGGATAGAGAGAGCGTCGTTTGATGTCCGTCTATATATTGCATCACATCGTCCGTTCCCAAAAAGCATCGCCTTGATTAATTATTTTAAACCAATCGGTTTATAGTATTTTATTTTGGGTTTGATAACCGGTTTATTTATTTTCTTTTCTTTTTGGGTTTGAGAACCGGTTGTTATTGTCTACACATAACCCGGTTTATACTTTATACTCAGTAAAGAAGACAACTATTAATCACGGTGATTTACGGTAAACCTAGTTCCCTCATTTTAAATGTAATGTAACCTCTTCTTCTTTNTTTTTTTTTTTTTTTTTTTTTTTTTTTTTTTTTTTTTTTTTTTTAAATGACATTTCAAAAATTGAGACATTTTTCGTCTCAAATTTGAAAGTTCAGACTTTTTTTAATATTTTTCCCAAAAAAACATTTGCAGACAACATTTTAGAGATTTTGTTTTTGTTTTTCTTGATTATATAAATCAATTTGTCAATCTAGTTTGATACATTTCAAGTATGATTAAAATACTGTGTGACTAATTATTGAATATGTTTGTTGTTTATTGAAGGAGCTTAGTAGCTTAAATGCAAATTTTGGGTTCAAGACTTTGAACAATTAGGAGGATGCTATTGCTCTCTCTCGGAAGTATCTCAACAAGGAGGTAGAGACAGAGTCTGAGCAGGTGAAGCTGAAACTGCCTAAAAATAATAAAAATTTACATCATTTAGAAAATAATGCTAGCAAATTTACAAATAATATTTATTTATAAAAAAAATCTAACTAATATTAGCATCAATTGTTTACAAGTGAACGATTTTAACATCAATTACAAACAAATGCTACAACTATGTAACATCAATTGTTAGAATCTTAACAAATATTAACATCATTTATATCAATTGATGTAAAACTAACATCATTTGTTATAATTGATGCAAATATATAAATAAGTGATGTGGTACACCTTTTTTATTTGTAGTGATCATTTAAAATGCTAGAGACGGAGTATATTATATAATTGAAACTATTAATCATCACTTTAATAGCATACAACCAAACAAATTTTGTGCAAACAGTTGTTATTTGATCTTGATGAAATACATAACACAAAGAAGAGATTATGGAAACGGTTTGATGAACTTTGGAGTATAGATTTAAAAGGTTGGAAACAGAAGAGGAGGAGGCTACGTGCATTGGTTTCTCTCAAATAGGCATTGCGGAAACAGAACTGAACTTTTTCCGGAGATACAATTTATTTATTTATTTGCATCATATTTTTTTTTTTTAAATACCTATTTCTTCTCCCCTCAATTCATAATTATTCAAAATAAGTACCATTAAATGTATTTACTCATTTCATATTAATGTCTCCAACCTGTCATTAATTAAACAAATACTACTAAGAGAAGAGATACAACAACATTAATTTGGGGTTAGAGGAGAAGAATAACACCTTTTATTAGTGGGACTAGATTCTTGGTACACGCAGGATTTTTTTGTGAGGAGAAGAATAACACCTTATATATACATATAAAATGGTCTACTGTAAATATATGCTTAGTTTTTTGCCCCTAAAATACAAACTTAATTAGTACTTTCTTCTTGTCTCATGAATGATTTGTCTAATAAAAAAAAAGAAAGGGGAAAGCATTGTGAACTGTAGATAATAATTTGTAATCTGTGCCAACGTACCACGTGTACGGTATATAATCAACAAGGTCAATAAAAAGGAAAGTCGAAATATTTTTGGTGGAGTTAAGATAGTCCAATTTTTAAACACCAACAGAGGAAAAACGTGGCCCAAATCCTATTATTTCATTCAATCAAAAGTAAGATATAGTAGTTAAATTAACTCTTATCAAATACTTTATGAGAGTAGTTTAGTCGTCACTACACGAGTAAAAGTATTAAAAAAAAAGAAAAGAATACTAATAGTAATAATTATTGCAGCAATATTCTTTGATCCTAGCTTTGATGCCGTCGTCTATGTACATTGTATTAGGACTATGTGATCAGATTATTGGAGTTTTGTTGTCCTATATATGTTTCTCGCGTTTGTACTTTTTATAGTATATACGAAACATTAAATAATGTACATACGTCGACTCAGTTATCTTTCAAACCGGCGGTTTTTATTGTCTACACATTACTGCTCTTTTTATTGGATTCAACAAGTTCCAAAAGTAGTTTGTTTCTATAGATTTGATTCAATGTTTTTCCCTTTTTAAAAGCTATCAGTTAGATAAAAAAAATCATGTGTCTAAAAAACCATTTCGGCTTTCCATGCCTGAAACAATAGACGAGGTAAGCCAGCAGATCTTGGCTTGTTTTGCATCTATCGACAAACCTCTCTCCAGATCCTTACGCAAAGCTTCAATCTTGTCTGACGGAAAACTATAAATTAATCACAAATTCTTTTAAATTCAACCTTTGCTTTCTTTTTTTCTTTTTTTTTTTTGGGTAAAAAAGTTCACAACTTCGTTCATACCTAGTAGGATTAAAAACTTTGAGAGATACAACTTGACATATATACTAGTAAAATCAAATTAATTTGGAAATATCTCTGTTCTGTTCTCTTTTTATATATATATATATATATATATATATATATATATATATATATAAACTTGTTTATTAAACAAAAACTCTCAAGAAGTTGATCAAACTGATTTTCCAGAATCTTTATTTTGTTGGATTCATCAGATTCCAAAAATTAGTTATTCTGTTCTTGATTATATCATTGTTTTTCCCCCTTTTAAAGCTCTTATCTCTATGTGACTATGTCTGGGTTTATTATAACTTATAGTGATTAAAAATTAGTACTAAACAAGATACATTAGCTGATTTGCTTGACAACAAGTATCAACGGTAACTTTTTAAAACGCTAAGGGAAGTATGTAACGGTAATATCTTGTCAATTGAATGATAATTTCTATTTTTATTTTTTGCAATATAGATAATTTCAAATTTACTCATTAGTTAAATAACTTAATATACCCCGCTTCGCTTTATTGACTTGTGTTCCGTTCTTAATTAAAAAGCCTCCCACGAAGGCACGAAGCTCCAGTAGAGGTAAGGTTTTCTTGTATCCCTCCTACCTAAACTCTGTTTACAACATATTTTTTCCTTTTTGCTTGAGTTCGTTTCGTCTCGTCAAGGTCTTAATTTTTTTCGTGGTGGGTTTCGTATCTGTTGAACAGATGAAGATGCAGAGCTATATTGTAGTTGTTGACTTGGGTGTTCTCTCAAACTTGCAAAGCTGGTTACGTTACGCCGGAGAAGCCGTTTTCACCTCCCATAAGTCTTACTTCTCTCATTCCTCAACGATCCTTTCAATTCAAGTTAGGTCTTTTTATTGTTGAGCAAGCAATTCGAGAAACTTAGGTATTTTTTGTTGATGTTGTTGTCTTAAGGTTGCTGAAGCAATAGATGGAATTGTTACAATTGTAATAGGTATTTATGATGCAGAGGATGCAATTATACCAATGGAGGTCAGGTTGTTAGGGTTTTTTGCCATGAACTAATAATAATATTGTTACAAACTTCAAAGCTCATTAGAGAATCAATAGATGAACTTTTAGTTTCTCCATGTGTGTTCTGCTCCAGATATTGTGTCCACAAGGGGTTGACGAAACCCTCCAGTGAGAAAGGTGTGGCTAGTGGTGGTGGTTGATGGAGAACCTTTCCTAGATGGGATGGGTTGGTCCTAATGGTACAATGCTTTTAGTGAACAAACCCAAAGGTGAGAGACGCAATTTGTGTAATCTCTTTTTTCTCTATCTCTCTCTTTCTTTCTTTCGCTGTTTGAAATCTTATGTGATTTGGTTTATGGTATTGTTCTTAGGATGGACTTCCCTTCACTGTCTGTGGTAAGCTACGACGATTAGCCAAAGTGAAAAAGGTTCGTGCAGCTGATTAGTATTTCTCAGGCGGGTCATGCTGGAACACTTGATCCCATGTATTCATTGTCTGCATTGGTGAAGCTACTAAAGTTGTTGACAGGTTTGTAAGTTCTTAATCCAAAGTTTATATATGCTTATTTGATGATTTACAGAAAGAAAACATAAAAAGCCCTTAGCCCTCTGTATCTGCAGGTATGATCAAAGGTTATATACTATGGTGAAGAGAATGGGTTGTTGGTTTCTCTGTTTCCATTATTCGATTCAGGTAAGTTTGACTACATCAATTCTCTCTACACAAACCCTTACTTACGTACTAAAATCTGCTCTGGACTATATGTAGATTTATATGTATGTTTTTGTCTCAATTCTTGTGCTGCAATGTGTGCAAGTTTTTGCATAGCATATATAGGATGTAATATGTGTTAACGTATTTTTTTTTGGTAGGAATCACACACCCCCTAGATGTGACTTTGTCTGTATTGAATGAGAAATAATGATGATGTTTCAGCAGCATGCGTCTGTGAATATGAATTAGGAAATTAATGACTGAAAATTTGTTTTTACACAGCTTTGGAACAATTTACGCCTCTTGATAGAAAATTTGCAGGTCTATTTGCGAATTTGGATGCGCGGAAGCGATCAGGTTAGTTTTCACTTAACTTTAAATTGTTAGTATTCCATATTAATTAATTAAATTCATTAGTACAAATTTGATATATTAAAAAATAAATATGGTGATTTGCTCCAAAAATAAATATTCCATAGCTAGTTGTTGGATTAATAGAAGAAAATAAGTGTTAAAATTGCGATACAATGGAGAATAACCGAGCTTGGTGTCCTATCCATTGCATCGCTTTTGGTTCGTAAGTTTGGCATCACTAATTCAATTTTTTTCAATTTAATGTAATTTTAACACTTAAATATCTTAATATTAATTAAAAAATGAAAAATTACTACAAACTTTATACAATAAAATATGGTAATAAATGGTTGGATTAATATAAGAAATTTGAGTGTTAAAATTACAATACAATGGAGAATAATCGAGCTTGGTGTCCTATCCATTGCATCGCCTTTGGTTCGTAAGTTTAGCATCACTAGTTCAACATTTTTTCAAGTAATGTAATTTTAAACATTTAAATATCTTAATATTAATTCTACAACAAACAATTGAGAAAATTCATCTATATCTATAATATGTTAAATATAAAAAAATACAAAATTTACTCTCTAATTAAATATGATGATGGTCGGATTAATAAAAAAGTAAATTTGAGTGTTAAAATTGCAATACAACGGTTAATAACCGAACTTGGTGTTTTATCCATTGCATCGCCTTTGGTTCATAATAATTTTATACATATATATATAATAATATTCTAAAACGAACACAAAGGCCTCCGAACAGTTCGTCCTAGCCGCTTTTTCTCCCTGGCACAACCCCCGATGTTCTTCTCTGCTTTTTAAGTCTAATTTATGTCTGTTTCAACGGTGAACGTACCAGAAGTTCACCGCAACTCCTTCCAATAAATCCGGTGGATTCTCCCCCTCCCTCCGTCTCTCCCGGTGGATTCTCTCAGTGAGGTGATTCTCATGAGTCTCCAGCCCCTCAATGCCAAATATGAGACCTCTGACCACCTTTGTAGCCTTGTTCATCTTCTTTATCACAACTTTCCGTTGAAGTCAACCTTGTCATCTCTCTGTTCCTTGGATCCAGATCCCCTCACCAACTGTTTTGCTTGGCTGCAGTTGGACAAGAGCTCTGTGTTGACGCCGGATTTGTGTAAGTTTTTGCCAAGGCCCCGAGACCTAATCTCTGTTCCTCATAGATCCAGGTTTGTTCCGAAGCTTCCCTCGCTTTCCCGTAGCATATCCTTGTGTCGATTCATGGATTTAATTGTCCGAAGACTGCAATTAAAACATAATCAATCATTGATGCTTTGTTGTTGTGAAGTTGCATTGAGAACCTTGCCTTTAGAATTGCTTAGGATGCTTACTTCTGATTGTCAAAGATTGATGAGGACCGACATTATGACAAGTGTACCGGTTCCTCTTGGATCTAACCTCTCTGTTTCAGTTGCCCCCTGAATTAGCTCAAGTGTATCTCTGCATTAGCTGTGCTGAAACTAGAAGCTCTAGGAAGATCAGCATTATGAACTTCTCTTCAAGAAGAGAAGGTTACCGACACCTTCCCACTATTCTCCCCACCTCTTGCTTTGAAATGTTTCACCCTTTGTAACGCTACCTTGGTTAATTGAATGAAAGTAAGGCCTTGTTTGTCAAAAAAAATCTATATATAATAACAATCTGAAAAAATGCGACCAACAGTTGTGTTTTTTCAATTGTACATTTTGGATATTTTCCAAAAAGTCGTGATGGATTATTAAAACTTTATTTATGAAAAGTTACAACTGTTCACTGTATAGTTGTGATTATTGGAACATTCATATCTTTTGAAATCTATATATATTTGTTTGTTTGAACTGTTTTATTTTTTTTGCCATGACATAAAATCAATTAAAATTTCAATCTGAAAGGTTTATACATTTTTCTAAATTATTTTCGAGCATTCATTTTTTTAAAGTCAAGAAATTCTTTTAATTCTTGATTTAACAAAAGATTTTTGAAATGATGAATATAATAGCAATCTAAATAAATGCCGCCAAAAGTTGTGTTTTTTTATATTATATAATCCTTTTAAATTGTATGTTTTACAAAAAATTGCGATTGTTCATTGTAACAGTTTTTTTTGTAAAATTGCAACTGTTCATTGTAGAGTTGTGTTTATTCGAATATTCATATCTTTTAAAATTTATATATATTTGTATGTACAAAAAATAATATAAATTTTCAATCTAAACGGTTTTTACATCTTTCTAAATTAATTTGCAATGATGAATCTAATTTACAAATTTAGTTAATTTTAAATAGAAAAATTTAATGAAAATATATGTAGTGTTTTTTCCAAGAGTTAGATAGATTATATAGTGAGTTTTTGATTTTTTTTTCTGAGTAGCACGGGAGATAAATCTAGTTCCTAATAATTTAAAACTATAAATCAAAACTAGTCAAGATAAATAAGCTATCAAACGTAACGTGGCCACTAATAGTCAGTCATATTAGATTCTACACATGCTTTACCTTAGAATTAGAAAAAAAAAATTAAAATCGATATATAAAGTAGAATTAAACAATGATTAACAATCATGTTCTTTCTGAAAACAACATATTTTTAAATGTGATTGGCAAGTATAGATAATACATTTGATGGAGAAAATTTGTACTAGTTTTTAAGAATTTTGTTTTGTTTTCAACGTAGATTTACGATCATGTGAGAGATACTTTTAATAAAATTTAAAAGAAAAAATAAGATTAATCTGAATTTGACTTACTTTTGAATGAGGATGGAGATGAAGAAGAGAATTTGAAGAGGCAAATAATCTTCTCACGTCGTCGATCACAAACTTAATTAGTTTTTTTTTTTTTTTGGCAAACACAAACTTAATTAGTTTAAGAGTTATTTAATTTGGTTTGTCTGCAAAAAAACAAGTAAAATTTGGTTTTAGGTGAAAGAATCTCTTGTTTAGTAGTCTACAGATCAAACCACTGCGTTTTGTTGATTCATTAGAACGACATACAAGTGCTGTAAAAACCAAAATAACGACATACAGTGCTTCAAAAACCAGAACGAAGCGTTTTACATATCCGCAATACCAAACTCATCCAGTATTCAGTAAAGAAAGACTTCAAATTCACAAAAGAATATATACAAATAAAATTTTCCAGTGTTTCAGTAAACATTGTAAAGACAGTCTTTGGATACCAAAGGAAACAGCAATTGAGAACACAGAATGGATCGAAGATAAGTAAAACAAATTAGAAAAGAACACCAACTAAACCAAACACCAAAATCACATAAACATAAACCCCTGAACTTTTGATCCTCTGACCGATATCAACAGCTTTTTTATCAAGTTCCAAAGTTGCATCATCAAGAGCCAAAAGAAAGAAATAAAAATCATCACGATTCACGAACCTGGTGTGTCTGTAACTGATACAATGAAGCAGCGTATAGAGTTTTAGACTTTGATTATATTACATATTTATAACATTAATACTTATAAAAAAATATACGCAAAGTGTTGAATATAGAAACAGAACTTAGAGAAATGGAATATTTTCAAATTTTCATAAACAGAGGTTACGCCGACTATGAAGATGTTTACTTTTGAGTAGATGAAGCGTGAACAGAACAAGATCAACTCTGAAACGCATTTACATTCTTCTTAAACTTAACTTGTCGTGGGAACGTTGTTTGACCTTACATTTTTTATAAGCTTTTTTTAGTCTTCGTGAAGCCTTATAAAAGATATTAAAAACAAAAAAAAGACAGTTAGAGAGAGAGAGAGAGATTGTGGCATGAAGGAGGATACGGGTCACTAAGGATCTGTAGACCTTTTGATGGTAAGCTCGGCTCTGAGATGGAGAATGCCATTGATGAAGTATTGACTATCCTCTGCAATAAAAGACGTCCACGCTATCCCAAACAGGTTTCTGTAACCAACTGCTTTACCTCCTGTGAACGTGTAGTTCCCTTTGTATTTGCTTATGAAATCTTCTGCAGGCTTTGACCTCGCCGAGAATTCATAGTCCACTCCGAAACTCACTGACCCTTTCTCCTGCATCCCTAAGAACAGCCCGAAGCAGTGGAACGAGCTCTGTTGGTCCATGTTGCAGTGAGCTGAGAGGAAAAACCCTTGACCTCCTAAGTGAAAGGCCTGCGAATACACTCTACCCGATGGGAACAATCCTGCGCATTCTTCTCTTTTCAGGTCTAGGTAGACTACGCACTGCGGTCTAGGAAGCTCAAACTCCACGACTTTGACGGGTCTGTATTTGTACGCTCTCTCTATGAGGCGGCGGTTCAGGGAAGCGGATTCTTCCGCAGCTAGGCTACGTTGTCTGTGTGGGGCTTCTGCTTTGAAGAACAGAGCTTCTAAAACAAGCTTTGATGCTATTTCATGCTCAAAGTCACTGCAAGTCAGTACTTTTTTCAGCTTCCGGCATGTCATGAATGGGAAGCGGATGGAGAGTGCAAGGCGTGACCCCAGAACCTCTCTTCGCTCTTCCAAACAAGGGTATTGTGCTCTTGCCCACTTCAAGATAAAATCATAAACTGCATCCTCTGATGCAATTTGCAAATCATCGCTTGATAGAATTGCCTCAATTCCTGCTAAAGGTAGAGACATAACCTCCTCATGAAACCTGCAAAAAAAAATGTTCAACCATGACTTATAAGAATCGACTACACAATCTCGTGTGATTACAGTATAAATACATGGAAATGCAGTTATATGTAGTTTCAGGTGGTCTTACTTGGTAATATCCTTGTAGCGGGCAGCAAGGAACTGTTTTGCAGCATCAGTTAAAGGCTGAACAGCTTTGGCCATTAGAACACTAGAAGGAAGCTCGAGATAGAGCAACGCAGACTCAGGAGTCATAGGCATATTGCGGAGAAGTCTACTGCAGTACCTCATGCAAGAGGCAACTTCAAACTTATCAGCAGCCATCAGCACATCTAATAAGGCAGGTGCTGTGGTGACAGAGACCGCATTGCTATACATAAAGTTTAAAAGCTCCATCAAGGCAGCTTCCTCTGTTATACACACACAAAATAGGATATGTATGTAAATCAACAATAATGCTATGGATATCCAAATTACTTAAAAAATGAAAGCTTTAAATATAGTCACCAAAAAACCATATACAGTAGTATGTGGAACTAATACACAACGGAAGCACAAATGTAAACCTGTCTATAGTCTGGTAAAGTAATAATGCGTTCAGATATGGCGTACGAATCACAAAAGCCATATAGTCTGGTATAGCTTGTGTTGCAATGGCGTACCTGATGCATTAATTCTAAGGGTAACATGCCTTTGCTCAGATTCCCTCATTCCATTGGAAAACAACTAAAACGATATTCGAAAAGAGAAAAGAAAACAAATGGATTAGGAGTAAGATACATGACTACATGAGTGTAAAAGTATTATTATCAATGAAGAAGCTAGTGATATACAGTATATATATACCTTGTAAAAGAAAGGGCTTTTGGCAGCTAATATAGGAGAGCTAATATGAAGTTCTTTAACTCTTACAACAGTAGAACAATCCATTCCCCAGTTTGGCTCACTAGACGTTTCATCTTCATCACCTTTGAAACAAACAAAATCAAAAAAAAAAACTTGAAGCTCTTCCTTGTGAAGCTAAAAACTATATATTCAAAGGAGGATGTTCTCTGCTTATACCTGATAAAGCCTCTTGTTCTTCAACCATTGCCTCTCCTTCATCATCAAGATTGTCACCAACAGGACATCCATCCATGTCAGGTTGCTCATCCGTTAAAATCTGCTCCTCAGGACATGCCACAATGTCTGAAATGGTGACTGCAAATTCAACAAAATCAATAAAAAAAAACCCTAAACAAAGCAAAAGCCATAAGAAGAAATAAGGCAGGTACGTAGGACATACCACCACCACCAGCAGATTCCTTCTTGATGAAATCTTCTCTTCTTCTCTTGCGATGACGAGCCCAATCAGCGATACTCGTGCACCCTTCAACGTCTGACCTAGAATCAGAAGGGCCACCCATGATCTCGATCCGGAGCAAGCGATCAGAGAAGTTACTGTCATTAAAAGCGAATCCAAAATCGCCGTCGGAGGAAGAAGAGGAGCCATGTCCATGACGAGAGAAATCAGAATCCATCTGGGTTTTGGGATCGAACAGATCCGTGTTGTTTTCACTACCTCTCATCGAAAAAGACAACTCCTTTTCTTTTGCTTTGTGTGCTTCAGCCGGAGAGAAACTGATCGCAGAGCTTTTTTTTTGGAAAGAGAAAGCTGAACGAACGGCTTTCAGACGAAAGGCTACCAAGTGAGAGACCGACCGACCCAAGTGACCAACAAGACTACTACTACTACTTACTATTTCTTTCTTATCTTTGTAATAACCGGTTCCGATTCGGTTCGATCTCGTGAACCAATAATAAATCATCCGGTTTTCTCTCTTGACATTTGTCTGTGGTAGCTCTAGACTAGGAAATTAGAAACGTAAAATTAATAAGTTTGAATTTTATTCGTTTAGTTCCTAATTTTTTTGTCTACGAAAAATCCGTGTATATATTTCAAAATCTATTTTTACAACGTTGAAAATACAGGTTTATTAGTATATAACACAGTAGTATAGACTTTTCTAATTCTAAGGAATCGAGCTGTGTGTTTCGAAGTATTTCTTTGGAGAGAAGTCTAGTGGGCACTAATGTGTGGTCAATTTAGATGGTTGGTCCAACCCAACATGTTTTTCGATATATTTCAATTAGTACTATTTTTTAACATCACATCCACAGTTTAACTCGTTATAATGCTTGTTACTGTTTTGGAAGCCATCGTTGGTTTTAAAAATAAAAGAATTATTAAACAGCAATAAAACTAATCGTGCTTAATGGTGTGTCATAATCGTGTTTGTCTTCTATATTCCCTTTTTCGTGTTAGGTCTTAACTCTTAACTGATAATTAGAGACTAATTATCGTTTTTACATTGATGTGATAGCAATGACACACATCAAAAAAAAAAACTTGTAAGAATCCCATACATATCATATCATACCGTCCATTTTTTAACACGAGCTATTTATGAATCAACTAACCAGGGACAGTTTATATTCCATTTCAAATTATATATAGGCTATCAAACTTGGAAGAATCCCATACATATCATATCCTACCGTCCATTTTTTAACACGAGCTATTTATGAATCAACTAACCAGGGACAGTTTATATTCCATTTCAAATTATATATAGGCTATCAAACTTGGAAGAATCCCATACATATCATATCCTACCGTCCATTTTTTAACACGAGCTATTTATGAATCAACTAACCAGGGACAGTTTATATTCCATTTCAAATTATATATAGGCTATCAAACTTGGAAGAATCCCATACATATCATATCCTACCGTCCATTTTTTAACACGAGCTATTTATGAATCAACTAACCAGGGACAGTTTATATTCCATTTCAAATTATATATAGGCTATCAAACTTGGAAGAATCCCATACATATCATATCCTACCGTCCATTTTTTAACACGAGCTATTTATGAATCAACTAACCAGGGACAGTTTATATTCCATTTCAAATTATATATAGGCTATCAAACTTGGAAGAATCCCATACATATCATATCCTACCGTCCATTTTTTAACACGAGCTATTTATGAATCAACTAACCAGGGACAGTTTATATTCCATTTCAAATTATATATAGGCTATCAAACTTGGAAGAATCCCATACATATCATATCCTACCGTCCATTTTTTAACACGAGCTATTTATGAATCAACTAACCAGGGACAGTTTATATTCCATTTCAAATTATATATAGGCTATCAAACTTGGAAGAATCCCATACATATCATATCCTACCGTCCATTTTTTAACACGAGCTATTTATGAATCAACTAACCAGGGACAGTTTATATTCCATTTCAAATTATATATAGGCTATCAAACTTGGAAGAATCCCATACATATCATATCATACCGTCCATTTTTTAACACGAGCTATTTATGAATCAACTAACCAGGGACAGTTTATATTCCATTTCAAAATATATATAGGCTATCAAACTTGAAAACAAATGTGAGTCATGTGACCCCCTAAGAAAATTATAAAAATACGAATTATACATTATATAAAATAAAATAAAAACAATATAGATATAGCTGTTGTCCATTACCCGTAAACCTAACACTGCCAAACCTGACAAATCCCATCACGTAAAATAGGTCCCAATTTTTTTAAAAAAAATACAAGTACAAAAACATTTAAAACCAATTTACAGCTATAGTAGTAGTTCTTAAATTAACTGTAAAAATAAATTAAAAAAAGTACAAGATTCATAAATTTATCCTCGAGGAACAGCAACAAGACAACCTTCAGTTTCAGTATCCGACCGGCCGACCCATTTACTTGAGATATTGTGGGCCACACAATGTCACATAGCCAAGGAAGAGATTAAAAAAGGATTCGATTGATCAAATAAAAGTATCTGGGGCTCATTCATAAATCTTATAATCAATAGAGTACCAAATTGCAAATAAACAATACATTTTTTCCAATATAATTTTTAAAAAACATTACCGTCCGTATCATCTCTCATCAAAGCCGCCGGCGATTTTCTCTGTGCAAAAAACAATCCAGTAGAGAGATTAAAAAAAAAAAAAGGAACCCCAAGACGTTGTTCTCAATCGTTTGCAAAACTATGGAGCAATCTCGAGTCTTGGTTCGAAGCAAAACCCAGTAAAGAGCTGAAGAGGAAACTTCTTGGTAACAGGACATTTCTGAGACCATTTCCAATACTTGAGGTTCATGTCGAACGTGAGTAACGCTGGAGATCCATAGCTTTGAATGTAAACCATATCATCAGTACCACTACTCGCGAACACGTCGTCGAATTCACCAAATCCTTGGAAGAATCTTTGAGGCATTTTGGCCATCTCTACCCATTCTTTACCTTTCAAAACCCAAATCCCAATTCCTTTTATAACCTCTGGTCGATCGTGTTTACCTATTCCTCCAACGATCACTAGCCTCTCTCTTAGATTCATCAGTCTCCCGCAGGTTAAAGAACACGGCATTGGTATGAAACTCCTCATCAAGATTCCTCCGCTTGAGGATGATCCGACTGAGGATACATTGGTAGCTATCAAGCCGTGGCGATGATCAGATCCTCCCGTGGAGTAGATCAAGAAGTATAGAACACCGTCGCAGATCACACTCTCGTTTCCTCCTCTCCATCCGGATAAGACATCAGTTACTGAAGTCGTCCAAGTCATTGTCTCTGAGCTGTAGAGATGAATAGAGAGGTCCCATTGGAAGAAGTTCCCTGGAACTTGCTTCGATTTCACTATCGAGACTAAGTAACTCCTCTGTGCGCGGTTCACCGCTTGGTTTGCTTGGCTTGCTCGGTTCACGCAAGTTGACATTGCGGTGTAATCTGTTGATCTGTGACCAGGAGGTTCGAGAAGTCTTCTCCATTGTTTGGTAATTGGATTAGAGACATAGATCTTGTTTCTGCAGTCGTTGTCCATGAAACAAACCAATCCACAAGAGGAAGCAACAAACCAGTTCGAGGTTTCGATACAAGGGAGGTCGAAACTGTACCATTTCCGGATAATGGGGTCATAAGCATAACCCGATGGATCATCAGTGGTAGTGAACATGAAGTACCAAGGCCTTTGAGGAACCGAGTTGTTGGAGAAATTCCATAAGAACCTTCGTGAAGACACAATCTCGTTCCATCTTTTGCAGACAGTGCCAGCTCTGAAGATGCTTGCAATGGGGAGAAACGAGAGGATCCGTTCTAGTAAATCATCGGGGAGAAGTGAATCCATTGAAAAGGTATCGACTTTGGTATCGTCGTCGCTCTGTTCAGAGTATGATGATTCAGCTTCAGGGACATATGTAATGTAGCTGTAGGGATAATTAGTCCAAGACGTTTCAGCTGCTTCCATTCTCAAAAGCCACTGAAACCACACAAATAATAAAAGCAATTTAAAACCTTTTGCTCACATCCAAATACATAAATCAAAAGACAAGACCTTTTGAACATGATTTGCTTTTAGGAGACATGCATAATAGCAAATCGAAAAATACAGAAGATGAAGAATTTCGAAAGATAAACAACAATACTAAATATTTAGACATAGTCAAAAGTACTGAAGCAATACATGTTTTCAGACAGAAAACCAAAAAGATTATTAAAAAAAAAGAGAGAAAAGGAGAAAACTTGTGTCATCCTTTCAACGTCAAGATTCGCGAGTGATGAGAGGATGAATACAAAATTTCGATATTTGTTAGGTATACAAAAAAATAAAATAAAAATTTACGTTTTTTTATTTATTTTTTATTTATTGGAAATGAAATTAGGCTAGACGGATACATCAATCGAATCGAATCGAACATCAGGTAACTAAATACCAATCACATAGTAGAAACAAACACGGAACTACAGATCAATGAACCCACTCACAAACAAAACAAAAAGCAAAGAAAGAGACAGTGAAATTAAACAGAAACTAATCTCGATTTCACTAAACACACCTTTGATTGAGGAGGTGTCTCTGAATCTTCCGAATTTTCGAGATTTAAACCGAAGAAAATGAGATTTGCGAGACGAAATGCGGGTTTCGTGGATCTCGGTTTCCAGAAAGATGAGATTTTTCTAGAAATAGAAGATGGAAACGAAATGGGTTTCTCTCGGTTTTGGATTTGCCAAACACGAGTAAGAATGAGGTTCACCAAAAACAGAACAGAGTGCGAGAGAGAGAGAGAGAGAGAGAGAGACTGCGATTGAGTAAAAAAAATCTGGTCTTTATAATGAGAGAAGAAGAAGGAGAAGAGACGTTTCTTGGTTCGATTGTTAAAATAGTGAATGAATGATAAAAGAAGATTTACAGACAGAGACGAAAGATAAACACAACCGGAAAGGGAAAGACAAAAGAAGAAGAGAGAGCAAGCGCGAGCAAAGAGAGAAGACAATACGTTTTTTTGCTCTCTCTTCTCTCTTTTAATTTTTATTTTTGAGGCCAAAAGGGTTTTAAATAGCTAAATTGATTACAGTGCAGGCGCGTGCCCGCGCGTGTTATTTAAATTATTATTTTTAAATAAGAAATAAAATATAGTATTAATTTTAGAACTATTTCTAAAAGAAAAAAGAATAGTTCATGGGAACTTACAGAAAAAACACAAAAACAATGAAAATTTCATAACACCAATAATAATGCTGTCTTACTCATCAACCAGCTTTTTATTTTCTATGCGGCGTTATTAACATTGTTATAGTGCTCCAAAAGTCTAAAGTAGAAAACAGCAAAGACCCGTATATTGTGTATGTATTTTACCTTAGACTAATACTCTAATCAATCTATCGGATTAGTGATCTAGGACGTTCAAAATACGATTAGCTGTAAATTATAGTAATAATAATAATAATAAAACTGTAAGAAATTTAGAGATGGCGACGGATATCAATACAATAGTAGAAATTAGTTTAATTTGTAGGATCTAAATTAGAAAATTACTACCAATAACCGTTGTGTAATGAGTAAAAACTATATATTAATTTAGTATCTACTCTGGCAACCAGAGGGGGTTAGCTGAAAATGACATACCACATGAGGTAACCTTTTTGTCTTTTTTTTTTGGTTATATATATATTTTTGAAAAAAAAGATTAATTCTTTGTAAAATGAATGAATAAATAAACAAATCAAAAAAAAAAATTGAATTATTAATTCCATTAGTAATTATACTTTGCTTTTCAAACACTGAAAGGTCTGTCTCTCTACTTTCCTTAGCCTAGACTTCTCGCAGTTTCTCAGTGGCCTGTCCTTTACCTAATACACTCACTCTACCAAAATAAAAACAAATTAAATCAGACACAAAAATTAATAAATATGTACAAATTATAAATTTAAAAAAAAATTTCCGCCATGTGCACTAACTAGATTTAACGTGTAAAGCTATGTATCGATCTCAGCTTCATACGCATTACTACTTTCTTTCTTCTTTCGATCATATGCCCTTACCCTTTATAGTTATGTAGCTACTCCGATATTTATATTCCATAGAATATTAGACATATGCGTTTAATTAGTGGCTAAGATCACATTGCTCGTTATATGCCAACTTTAACAAAATTGGATATGTTTTTGAGATCTGAGTTCAATTTTAATGAGCATGTTTCTAAGCCCATTACCAAAGATGATATATATAGTTCTTATGGCCGATTGATCATGTTTATATAAATGTTCGGTTGGTAAACATATATATATATTGGCAATTGTTTTTCAGCGTAAGCAAGTAGGACTTTTTGGAAAATTGTTTCGAACTGTTTTATTGTTAAACTGTGAATGTATGAACCTAATTTTTTTTATTATTATAGAATGTAGTTAAGGAGAAATGAAAGAAACGAGTGGAAATATCCAAAAGAATATACCATGCATATATAACCTTAATTTTTTTTGATAAATCCAAAAATCAAAGCATATACTTAATTATACTATGATGAGTATCCGCCCACTACACGAATTATCTTTTGGTGATATGAACAATTAAATATTCATTGTTAATATCATATAGTGTATTGAGTAGTCAAAAACGAAAGTACAAACCATTGTGATCAATATCTTGTGAGTGAAATTTAGATTAGTCACCACACATGATTGAATCTTCTTTTTTCTATGGCATTGTAGCAATAATAAAAATAAAAATAAAAAACATGTAGTAAATTTGACCAATTCTTAAGTCTCATGATATATTCTACCTCTTAGGACATCTCCAACCCCACTCTATTTTAGAGTCAAAACTCTATTATAGAGCAACATTTGCTCCAACCTTACTCTATATTTTATTCTAAAATAGAGAAAATAATAGGATTGCTCTATATATAGAATAATTCTATTCTCACATCTATTTTTTTACACTAACTCTATTTTCAACTCTAAAATAGAGTAATACATTGGAGGAAAACAATGCTCTATTTTAGAGGAAAAAAATAGAGATATACATTGGAGATGGTCTAAGAATCAAACACAAAATGACCAGTTTCTTCTTATTCTATAGTAAGATTACATTTAACAACACACATACCGGCCCTAGATACATTAAATTAAAATTTAGAAACAACACCACTCAAAGATAAGATCCTTAAGGTTCACCAGAGTGATAATGAACTTGCAATCGTGTGTATAGTTAAGCAGATATAGTCATCAAAAAAAGGTTTGCAGAGAAGGGAAACAACACAACAATGTTAAATTAAGAGAGAACTTTGATTTCTCTTGTTTGATATCGAATGAGAATGAATATAATCACTTACAAACTAACATTCAATAACATAGTATAGGTAAGCTACAAAAAATAACCAGTTACAACCAATATAAATTCGTTCATGCGTGGATATGGACTCTTGAGAAGCGTTAAAAGCCACAAGCTGTATCCATCAGCTATTTGGAACAATAAGCATACTAATCAGTTCCAATTAGACAATTTCTAGATGATGTTAAGATCGTCTTAACATCAGTACAAGACAATTTTCTTTCTTAAGGAAGTCCAGTCCTATGTTATTTTCAACACTCTAATCTATATTCTAAAGTCGAGTCTCGTTGGTGATTTCTTTAAAAGAGTAATCTCTGAATATGCTTGATCTTCAAGTTCTCCTTTCATTGTAGTTGACCTTCATCTTCCACTTCTTTGTTCACTACCAAAAAAGACAGCAAGGTGTGAGAGATATTATAAATGAGCAGTTACTACAAATATCAAAGTAAGGGAAAGCGAAAAGGGTCGAAGTAGCAGTTACTACGAAAATCAAGCAAAGAAAGACGAAAAGGGTCAGTCAAGCAACATAAAGAAACATGATAAGTTGATTTTAGTCATGGACACGTGGCACTCTCTCCATTGCTGATGTGGTAGAAGGATGGAGATAGTTGGTCAACTTTCATAATATAGATTTATACTATAGTAATGCACTGTCTTAAATATTATTGCTTTCGTTTCATAGTTAAAAGCATTGAAGATTCAAAATACTTCATTTTCATGAATATGGCACTTGTTTTTAAAATAATAATAATAATTGAACGTATACAAATTCCAAATTGCTATGTTGTTATAGGGATCGCGGATCTAATACGTATGCGTCACTATGTGAAATCCATTACGGCAAAAAAAAAGCGTATTCAGTGTAAATTAATAAATTCACAACAAGCATATGGAAGTATAATGTTTGTTTCGTTAAGCATATAACTGTATTGTAGATACAGTAGTAGTAAAGTGTAACTTTAATGACTTGCAAAACAAAAAACAAAAAAATCTACAAACATACATGTAAAGCATCTAACTTGTATATACTTCTTTTTTTTTTCTTTTATCAAACCCATAATAATCTTAGAGAGTAGAGGCAGTAGTCAAATCGTGTTTAGGTATATGAATCTATTCTATTAAAGCTGAAGTACTCACTAGACTCAAATTGGACCATGACTTTGTTTTGGTAGGTTTTTCATTAAAAATGATTAGAGAATCACTTAATTTAATCTAATTAACCTATAATTTCGATTTTGTCTAATGACCAATATACCCTTCAGTCGACCACTAAATATCCACCGGGTCGGTACGCGGATCCTGTATGACCCGGATACAGAAAAAATAAAATTCGCAGATCTGTTTGTACTCCATGTTTTTAATATTCGGATCCAGTTTTTGATTTGGTTCAAGAATAGTTATTTCTGTTACTAAACAGAGTTATTCGTCAGAGGCAAACACTCGGATTTCATTATCCTTTAAGGTATTGTAATTAAAACCATATATGTTAATTACCAAAAATTATGATAATTGCTTAATTACCGAGATTGATCTTAACAAATAATCTTTTAGTATAATCTTTTAAATGGAATATTTTGTGATTCAGTTGAAATATATGAAAACGAATATTCATCTTACCAAATCTTACTACATTACTTGATTTCCGAGATTATAATTTTTTTTAATCTTTTAGGATAAAGTTTGAAAAGGAATATTTATCTTTCAGTTGTAACGAATCAAGGAAGTCAATATATTTTGCGAATATTAGAAATATCAAATCTTAACTTCTAAGTGATAACATAAATCTCCCTAATTTGACTATAAATATATTAAGAGCTTCCTATTGAAATATTATACTAAAAGAACACATTTTAAATTCAATTAACAAAATGATGGCTCTCCCCCTTTCATACACTCCCTTGAAAAATCTGAAACCATACAAAAATGCTTGGCATATTCAAGTTAAAATTCATTATAGTTGGAGAATGAATACCGCTAAACTTGGTGAATCAATTGAACTGATTCTAGCTGACGAAACAGTATGCATTTTACTAATCCTTTACTAATCGATTAATATCAATTCATTCTAACTGCTTTTTTTTTTTTTTTTTTTTTTTTTTTTTTTTTGGGTGACAAAATAGGAGCTACTGTGAGAAAGGATCATATCAAGAAGTTTGAAGCTGATTTGGAACTTGGAAAATTATATCAACTTTTGGCTTGAATATTTGTACAGCCTATTTGCGTCCTTCTCTTTTAAAGTATAAGATCAGTATCAGATATGGTACCACAATTTTGATGTAATTGACCCTCAAGATAAACGTGCCCTCAAAAATAAGGTTTACTCACCAGATTTCCTTAATACCATTAAGATTTCGGGTATACCTTATCATCGGCTTCGTTTGAAAATAGGTTGTCCAATTATGTTGATGAGAAATATTGATCCGCATGGTGGTTTAATGAATGGTACAAGACTGCAGATCACCCAAATGGCGGACCATGTTTTACAAGCTCGGATTTTAACTGGTACGCGATTTGGTAAGATAGTTCTCATACCTAGGATGTTGATATCACCATCAGATGATAGGTTGCCTTTCAAAATGCGTCGAAGACAGTTCCCAGTCTCAGTTGCTTTTGCAATGACTATCAATAAGAGCCAAGGCCAATCTCTTGAAAATGTTGGGATATACTTGCCTAGACCCGTTTTCTCACATGGTCAGTTATATGTATCAATGTCAAGGGTTAAATCAAAGTCTGGATTGAAGATGTTGATAACAGTTAGTGAGGGAAAACCTCAAACAAAGACAACCAATGTTGTTTTTAAAGAAGTTTTCCAAAATCTCCATTAGGAAAAGGAATGTTAATTACTTCCAAAAATTTTGGTATATCATAATTTTTTTTGAATAATATCTATACTAATAACTCTATATTTATTCTATTTTGGTCAACAGATTAAATACAATAAATGGTTGAAGGGGTTAAGGGAGGAGTATGATACCTCCATCAGTTTATAAGTCATGTCTAATGTTACTATTTTTATTTTTTTTCTTCTCTTATTGTTTACTTTGGATATTAAACATTCATAAACACAAATTATTATTATTATTATTGCTACAGCACGAGATTATATATTTTGTTGGTTACTTTTTTTGTAATTTATACTTTTGTAATGTAGTTTTTTATTTTGACTTATTTTCTTTGTTTAATAGTATAGATTTATATATTTGGGGTTATATAGTGTATAGATTTGTATATTTGTGTTTATTTGTATATTTGGGGTTATAGTTATCACTCCAAGATGTCCATAATCCAAGAAAAAGAAAAATTATCTGTCTGTGGCAAGAAAAAGGAAAATTAAAAAAACAAATTACTAAAAATAAATATAACCTCGTGCTGTAGCACGGGTTATCCCATAGTTAATAGTATGTATAAAGTATAAACAATAATCTATACTATAAAAGTTGGCAACTCTCTCCATTTGAGTGACACGTCTGCAGTGGAGAGAGTGCCACCTGTATATCATCATTAAAAGCAAACAAACCTAAAATAAAAAGAATATGAAACATCTTATGTCATATATATCCCAAAAACAGTTTCAATATTCACATAAGAGATTTAGAGAGGCTTAGAACATGTCCCAAGAAAGTACATGCATCACCAAAAGATAAAAGGGCATGATGAGTGAATCAAAGAGCCACTTCTTCCTCTTGGCGTAAACCATGAATGTATCATTTTAGGCATTACAATTTCGTCAATATTTTGAAGAGTTGTAGTAATAATCGAGATATTTCTTAATAATGTAGAAAAATTCATGAAAATTTGTCCCAAAAGAAATAAATTTTTATATATGATGAAGATTGGGGTTTTCTTCACTATCAAATAGAAGATAATTGAATTAAACTGTAGAATGTTAGTTAGAAAAATAGAGAGACAAAGAAGAAGGGGGTTTTCATATTCTCATATTTAGAAGTTGTCAAAAAGAAAATTAAATGAAATTATTATTACAAAAAAATTAAGAGTTATATTCAAAAAATAGAAGAGCTAACATAAAAGGAAACTGTCTATATTAATTATATCTATTAAAGAGTTAGCCAAGCTGCAATTCTTGATAAAAAAAAATATTAGTGTTTCATAGTATATAATTGAGAAGCTTAAGTATGAAGTTATCTAAATACTTACGCTACTTTTGAATGAATGTAAAATTTATTCAACCAAAAACCTCTTTGTTACAAAATATGCATATTTAGATCAAACTTTCATTTGAAATATTTCTTTAGAAGTTTTAAACAAGAATTATAGAATGTTTAAATCTCTCAAAATAAAGTTGTTCATCCATATATCTAATAATTCAATTACAAAATGAGAAAACCTATTTGAAGTATTAAAAAAAATCAATGTCAAAAATGTATTTTTTAAAATTTCAATAATTAAAAAAACCAAAAATAAATAAAAAAGAACAAATTACTAGTACAATTGTTTAAAAAACGGTAAGCTATAAGCTCGCGCATAGCGCGGATATTCATCTAGTTTTCTTAAAAGAACAAGATTACGATGTGAAGATTATTGGAAGATCTAGCAAGATCAATATGCACTAATCAATTTGGCCTATTTGGTGGTCCGTGTAAAAGATATGTAAAAAACACAGAAAATAATAAATAACAATATATAGAGAAGAAGATAGTGGCAAAAACTAATTTGTCACTTACGGTCCTTTGGTCTTTCACTCTTTCTGCCAAAGGTACCTTTGTGCACATTAAGTCACTTCTCACTTTTCATTCTTTACATTATGGAGCAAACATGCACACACAGTCACAAACATACAACTTCTATATAACTAATCATATGATAAACAATTTGTTTTTTTGAATTCTGAACGAATTTTAGATCCTATATGCAGAGACTTCATATTAAACTCACAGCTGTAAAGTATAAAATTGTTTTGCATATATTGTCTAACACGACAACGAAAACTAGTTTTATATTTTTGACCATGGCACATTCATATGTCTAATATACCAACATATGATATGAATTAGGTATTGTAACATAATCGTGGGTTTTAACCAAAATAAAACAAAAAAACATAATCGTGAGAAGTCCAAAATAAAATCAAAAAGAGAAATGATTGTTGAAGTGGACTAATTTTGCTGTTTTTGTGTGTGTTTTATGAAAAGTGGAGTAAACTTTAAAAGTCACACTAAGACATGATGATGTTCTCTTCTTCTGCTCCACATTTTGTTGCTTCCTTTTTTTTTTTACTGTTTCTCTACCACGTTTGCAGCTATTTTAAACTGTTCTCTCTCCCTCTCTCTTAGTTTTATAGATAAAGACTGGTCTGGTCTCTTTTTTTTTTCCCGAAACAAAAAAAGACTGGTCTGCTCTCTTTTATTAAAAAGATACTAACCACCAAACGTTTTCGAAGGCTTATCCGTTTAGCTCTCTTCCTCATTTGTAATCTACGAACCTGCCAATTCAAGATTTCACCACAGGATCACTGATTACTAGAGAAAATATTAAGCAACGAGCTCTGCCTCATAACCATTAATCTTTGGAAGATGCACTAGTTCAGAACACAACGCTTTCATCTCGTCTTACTCAGCTTAATTAATGTGTTCTTGTGATTGCAACATATGATCATTCCGAAAATATATGTGTGTATTCTTCTTTCGGACCATTAGAGGTTAGAGGTATCCATGTAGTCACGGGCTTTTAGGCCTGTAAAAAAAGTGGTGCATAACTAAGCCCATTGTTTGAATACCAAAAAAATATACAAGTTTTAAATAAACCTAAAAAGCCTACATCTTTGCAACGTTTCGTGGTTTCGAATCGAATCACACAAAATAATACAAAGACCGTTGATCTTTTAAAACCTTTATAGTAGTACTACTAGTATAAGGTACAAAAGGATATCAAATAGCATCCACACACGTAACGATGTAAACACGACAAAACATTGAAAAGGCCAAAAAGCCGCAAAACCACAAAGTCGCAGGCATCAAAAAGAGCCATGTGAGAGAAACTTACAAAAATTAATAAATAAATCATTATGATACGAAGAGTTTTTATCTAACAGTAAAAAAAAAAAAAATTAAATCTCGATTCAATTTCTCTTCAATCTAAAAGTAAAAACATCTCTTCCCCATAGTAAAACATAACGAAGTTCAAAGATTCAGAAAAGCATAATAATAATAAAACATATCAAATTAATCAAAGCTTTGATTAATTAAGAATTTAGCCATGGGTATTCAAAGCTTCCCAAACCAAGTTCTTAACCACAGGATTAGCCGCGTCTCTAGCTTGATAAGCTGCTTTCTTCAAAGTACTAATGGTCAACACATTCGCATCAAACCACGAGAGACTCCTGTACGGGAGATTATGCTTCTTGCAAAGCTCTTGAACCACCGGCGAAACTTTCCGGAGATGGCAACGAGGCATGCGAGGGAACAAATGATGCTCCAGCTGAAACTGCAACCCACCGTAGAACCAATCCATGTACGATCGACACGAGATGTCTATCGTTCCCGCCGCTTGTTTCTCGAACCAGTCGCTGCCTGTTGGTGGACCGACGTAGACATCAGCGGCGAAATGGTTAAGCGTGAACTGAATGTGCTGTAGCGCCGTGACGGCGAAGCTAGTGAATACGAAGAAGAATCTCTCCGGCCAGCTTGGTAGACACGAGACCAAGAGCGGGAACCAAGTCCAGAAGACTAAGATCCCGGCGAAGTTTAAAGCGCGATCTGGTACTTCACGTCTGGAGAAGAGTAAGAGGAACGTTTGAATGAAGAGATTGATCCTTCCGAAGCACATGACCGGATAATAAGTGAAGTGCTGGTAGCTGACCAAGAACCTCGCCACCGGATCGAAGGTGAGTTTCCGATCGTAGAAGCGTGAGGTCAATGAGGTGAAGAACTTGGTGGAGACGGCGAAGACAGGGATGTGCTGCAGATCTGGATCGTAATCGAGGCTGTTACAAGCGAGATGATGAGCATTGTGAGTCCATTTCCACCAAGCGATCGAGATTCCGGTGAGACAGTTACCGGAGAGAAGCTGAGCGAATCTGTTGTAAGATTTGTTGGACATGATCACGTAATGGCCAGAATCGTGGCCAATGTAAGCGCTCTGGATCCAGAGGAGACCGAGAAGCGCGGCGGCGATCTGGTGAGCGAAGACGGAAGAACAAGCCAAAACGCCGTAGAGAACACCGACGAACATGGCGGCGATGAAGGATAAAGTGTAGAGAGTGACGTGTCCTTTGTTATCGAAGAGACCGAGTTTACGAAACTCGGCGGCCATACGACGGTAATCGCGGGAGACTTGGGAGACCTCGAAGTCTTTGATGTGGTAACCGGTGAAGAGGTTGTCGAGATGGTGCCAAGCTGTACCGGGATGGAATGCGATGAAGGCGTCGGTTACGTCTTGGCCGACGAGGTTGAGGATGACGGTGTCGCCTCCGGGATGAGATTTAATCCAATCGGAAACGTTGTAGACTTTGCCTTGTATCGCGATCCATAGATCTCCAGATTTGTTGTGTTTTTTTAATTCTTCGTTTGTAATGTACTTTTTCTCCGTCTCTTTCGCCATTGATGACGAAACGAACGAAAACCTCTCTCGGAGATCCGATGAACAGAGGAGAGAGAGAGAGAGAGAGAGAGATGGTTTGATGAAATCAATCGACGAAAAAAAAGGTTCAAAAGGGTTTAGAGAAACACACACAACAAACTCTTTTTATTGGGGTGCCCAGAAACGGATCTGGGGAATCGGATTTTGAATCTCTCTCTCTCTCTCTTTCTTTCTCACACACAGCGCTTATCTCTTCGACTCTCTCTTATTATTATCCTCTCTCCTCCTCCTTATATTTTATTTTCATTACTGTTTTCTGATTTTTATTTGGAGAAGGAAAAAGTGACGTGGCTAAAAGCGTGCCGACGTAAGTCGTTCTCACGTGTGATGTGAGGACTTAATTTTTTTTGGGTGTAATTAAATGATTGAGGTTGATGTTAATTTTTGTTTTTTAGGTGTAAATTAATCAAAAATGGTAAGAGGGACAATTATTAGAAAATTAAAGAAATGGTTAGTTATGGTAATTTTAATTTAATAAAGGGAGGAGGAAACTTAGTGGTGTCCATGGAAATTTGAAAGACAGAGACCACGTGTTCGTTCTATTAGATATTTTTCTCTACGCTGTCATTGGTTGGTGCCCGTCAATTTCCTTTTTATTTTTTTTTCTTCCCCACCCAAACCCTAGAATAGGGGTGGGCATTTAAACCGAACCGAACCAACCAAACCGAACCAACCAAACCCAAACCAATCTAAACCAAATCTAATCTTACACTCCAACCATTCGGTTATGTTTCTTCCCAACCCAAATAGTTCGGTTCGGTTCGATTTCAAACCGAACCGAACTAATAACCCAATCTGTTTTTAAAATTAATTAATAATACTATTAAAAATATAAATATGTGATCTTACCCACGAACGCTTGCATTTGGTTTATATTCTACTTTATTTTAACTTTCTAATAAAATTAACTAAATATAAATATAGATTTAATTATGGTTTATGTTAGGTATTTAATTTAAATTTTCTAGTTTTTCTAATTTATTTGATTAATTAACTATTATAAAACCATAATCAAATTTCATTTTGTTACATTAATTGATTTTTAAACCGAATTAAACCGAACCATACTAAAACCAAACCAAACTGAACCAAACATAAACCGACCCGAACACAAACCAGACCAAACTAACTTCGGTTGAGTTTGGTTAGATTTTACCAAAACCGAACAAACGAACCGAACCGAACCCAAACCGAACCCGAATTTAAACCGAAATGCCCACCCCTACCCAAAGACAAAATAAAATCTTAATATTGTTGTGGTCAATACAAAATCCTTCACCTTTTTAATAAAAGAGCAACAGAATAAAATTTGAATTTTTTTTTTACTATAAAATTACATGAATATCTTATTTTGTGCTGATATGAAAATATAAACTTTTAAGCTAAGGTTTACCCATATCATATATGGGTTTCATGTGGTTTGTAGCCGCAGTATATTAATGACTTTTTGGCATATTCCGTTTTTTTTTTTTTTTAATGTAGAAAAAAAGATTTGTTTCTTAATGATGCACTAGTAGTAGGCAGCAGCACCGTCCTTGTTGTCTAACTGCTTCTCCAATGACTTGGTCTCAAAGATACACAGCTGTTGTTCTCTTCCATATCTTTTTCTGATTTCTCGTTAACCCATCTCATCTCATCCCCCAGATATTTTCCCCTCTCATTCAGATCCCCTTTTTTTTTTTTTTCATAATTCCAAGTTTCCAACCAACCAAACAATTAATTGTTTTGTTTTCAAATGCGATATTTTTATTTTATTCATGAAAGGACAGGAAAAGTCATATATACATAATTTTATACCCTTTTATTCGATTATAAAAAAAATACAAATTAAATAGTAAATGGGAGGGAACGTCCTCGACTAGAAATTAAAAGAAGACTTTTTGGTTTTTTTTGTTAACGAATATAAAAAGTCTTGGGAGACCAGTGCCCAGTGGGAAAGATGGGTTTATTCACTTTTATATAATAATAAATACTTCTTATCTTTTGTTTTCACTAAAAATCATAAAATCAATGGTATTCGGAGCGTACAAACGTCTGAAATTTGGCTCCCACATAATTTATACAGCGTGTCTATATAAAAAACACACCTAGATACTTAGCGAAGCTAGTTCCTCTGTAACCATTCTGTAATAAATTGTTCGTTGCTCACTGTACTTAATTTCAAAACAATTAAGAGAGCAGCAGTATACATCAGGCATGGCATCGTCCATGACTTTCAAGATGCTAGGAGATATACATCGTGACTTGCATTGGTTGCAAAATGGCCGAGACATACCATTGTTACGAAACGCCACCACAGTTTCTACCTTCTCATACTCCTTTATTGTTATTTCTTTTTTTGGTTCGATGGCTCTGAAATCTCCTAGCACACACTCAATATGCAAAGTTAGCCCACAATCTTTACACGTGTAAAACCATGTTTTTGGATTTGTTTCTTTCTCACAAATATCACACCAATATCTGCATCCACTTCCATCTTGATCACCATAACTTAGTGAAAGAAAATGATCGTCGACTCTATGCTTTACTTCATATGGTAATAGCGCACACTTGAAGTCCAAGACGTATCCACAATTTTCTTCAACGCATCTGAGCACATGATGTGCTTCTTTGCTGCAAGCACTGCAAACTCCTCGTGGTGATGTGTAAAATAAGGGATGAGGATGACTTTGATGTACAAATGGCTCGGTAACTGAAGCACATCTCAAATCTATTCCAGGCCGAATTAAATCGCTACGATATCTGAAACCATTGGAACATAATCCACAAGCCTCACAATTAAAATAACCACTTATGCCGTTAAGATGATACGGGTTGTTACTTACCATATGCCGTTTTCGTCTAGGCATACTAGCGCACATCTCATGGAGCATGTAATCACAACTCATGCAACTGTAAAAAGGATGGTGATGATAGATAGGATAAGCGCATGCCTTGCAACTCCTCCCTTCAATAAAGGTACCAGACTTGTCGAGTCTTAGCTCATGACTTTCATGCAAGAAATGTTGTATTGTGTTTTCATCAATCACCTTGAATGGTTCGATATCTTCATCTTCTTCCGGTTCATCTTTCATCTCTATTCCATCCCATACATCCTCTCTAGTAGCGCATTTGGTATGGTACACGGAGTCGGGACACTTCTTACAAGAATAACCCCCGCAAGCCCAATCCACCTTCTTTTGACATACACGACATACTGAATTCACCACACCAATAAGAGAAGTGCGAGAAACGCGATGATCATGGCGATTTATGTTGATGACCCATGGGAATCCAGAGCAATCATTGTGGGCCGTGAAATTGCATGGGAGACATACATATGGGCTTCGATCTCCATAAAGACCGCAAGTGGTGCAAGTAAAAGAGATCATTTGGGGCATAAGTGTGAGTTTATGGTCATGGGTGTTTAAGTCGTGATGGTAGAGTGGTGGTGGGTTAAGAACACAATGCAAATCCAAGGTAAAGTTACATGTGGAGCAATGATAAAAGGCTTCATCAACAAGCTTCTTGCAACACAAGCGACATTTGTCATTGGTGTACGCAGGTGGTTCACCATTGAAGAGTTTTAGAGGGTGTAAAGAGTGGGAAGGATGGTTTACCTCCGCAGCATACTTTCCGCAGTTCACATGGAAAGTCAAACGACATTGAAGACATTTGTAGGGATGTCCATCACCATCTTTTCCGCAAGTAGCGCAGGTGAAGCAGCTCTGCCACATCTGTAGCTTGAGTTTATGGTTATGATTTTGAGGGACATCTACGACCTTCGGTGGTGGGTACTTGGCACAGTCCAAATGAACTTTTATACCGCAACGGAAACAACGATAATGTTTGATATCTTCCTTGAACTTCACTCCACACAAACCGCACCTTGAAAGGAATTTCAAATAACTTGTTCCAAAAGTCAAAGTGCTGCCACACGTGTGAGAAGGGTAGTTGATCTCTCTAGGGGGATTGCTGCATCTCTTGTGAGCGAAAAAATCACATTGGCTGCAGTAGTAGCCATCACTTATAGATTGGAATTTGATTCCGCAGCAGTCACCCATCCGCAAAACTTTCAAAGGCGTCATCAAATGATCAGGGTGAATGGGTAGTTCCACTTCCATAATGTCCATTGCGTAGATTATTATTACAAGGAGCAAAGGTGAGAAAGCGTGCAAAACATAAAAAGAAAGAAAGAAGCTAGAATTCTACTTTCAATATGTATGTAATATGTTTTCTCTCTCTCAATTTTTTGGATTTTATTTCTCGTACTTCACGTAATGAAGATAAGTATTAGCTAGATGACAATAACAATATATATACCCTTCTGTATCCGAATCTAAAGAGGGATGGTCTTTTATATATATACATTCGTTGAACAAAAAGCAATAATATTGTGTTTTTAATTAATACTAGTTTTAAAGATCAACTGTATCTATTAAAAATAAAATTTAGATCATCTAAACACAGCTAACCAAGCATCCACCAATTTTATACTAGTTCTAATGCTAGCGAAGCACGATTACATGGCCAAAAGTATTTCTTAACAGGGGTTTAATTTAAATTGTCAACTAATAGCTGTTGCGTTATTGTCATCTAAATAACAAATTGTAAATCTAATGTCTAACAGGCAACCATTAACCATCCATCATTTTATATCGTGCTAAAGTTAAGTCTGTTTTTATTTTTTTGACTTCGTCGAATGAAGAGCAATATAACAAGTAGCTGCGGTTTAATAATCTGAATGTTCGAGTTTGCTTTTTATATTTAGTTCTGATCATACAGTATTTTAAATATCAAAGACATATTCAATTTACCACTTGACAACTTTTAATAAAAGGAACAAAATACATAAGTTGTATTAAAGAAGTAGTTGTTAGAAAAGCATAATTTCATGATTTTAAACAAAACGTTTATTCAAAACGATGACTCTCGTCCAAAGAATGAAAACCGGATTAGAGGAGAGCTAGATCTCGATCGCCAATTATGTATCTCCAAAAGTAAACTACTTGGTTAGGAATACCCATCAGAAGCAATGTTTTTTACTCATCAATACAATAAAAGTACAATGTGTTGCTCTCCTCTTCTTGACAGTTCAGCTTTTGTATGGAAGCAGATCAATTAAAATAGTTAGCCTATCAAATTATAACAATTAATACATGTCAGCTTTTTTCTTCCTGAAAAAGCAAATAAAAACAATTTTGATTAAACGCAGTGATTTATGTTCTTCATATTTGTTTGCTTCTTCTGTCCAATATCCGGCCAAAGCTCTGATTTTGCAACTGCTAAAACCTTCGGAACTCCCTTCATTTCGTTGGACGATCCTCACCTTCCAGAAAATTTCAACCGGAAACGTTCGTCCACCATCAGCTTCATCTCCGTCGAGTTCTGAAGACTGTCAACCAATCGAAGAGCTTCCTCCGAAGCTACAAGAGATAGTGAAGCTATTCCAATCGGTACAAGAGCCGAGAGCTAAATACAAACAGCTTATATTATACGGAGAACATCTTAAACCACTCGATCTCGATTCAAGACGAGGGAGAATAAAGTTGAAGGTTGTGTTTCTCAGGTTTGGGTTAGGGATTTCTTCGATGACCAACGCAACGTTGTCTATGAAGCTGATTCTGATTCGTCTATCACTAAAGGGCTTGCTGCTATTTTAGTCCAGGGTTTATCTGGTAGACCTGTCCCTGATATTTTGAGGGTTTTATCTTCTTCTTGGTTTGCAGCAGAGTTTGTCTCCTTCTAGAAACAATGGATTCCTTAATATGCTTAAGTTGATGCAGAAAAAGGCTCTTCATTTGGAAGTCAAAGGTGAGGAAGATTCAAGTTCTGGAGAGAGTTTAGAATCCAGCTTCGTACCTACTCCTCAAACAAACGGTGGAGCAAGTTTTGTGGTTGACAAGGCTCTTCATTTGGACAATACGACATCGTCGAGCNATTGTAAATCTAATGTCTAACAGGCAACCATTAACCATCCATCATTTTATATCGTGCTAAAGTTAAGTCTGTTTTTATTTTTTTGACTTCGTCGAATGAAGAGCAATATAACAAGTAGCTGCGGTTTAATAATCTGAATGTTCGAGTTTGCTTTTTATATTTAGTTCTGATCATACAGTATTTTAAATATCAAAGACATATTCAATTTACCACTTGACAACTTTTAATAAAAGGAACAAAATACATAAGTTGTATTAAAGAAGTAGTTGTTAGAAAAGCATAATTTCATGATTTTAAACAAAACGTTTATTCAAAACGATGACTCTCGTCCAAAGAATGAAAACCGGATTAGAGGAGAGCTAGATCTCGATCGCCAATTATGTATCTCCAAAAGTAAACTACTTGGTTAGGAATACCCATCAGAAGCAATGTTTTTTACTCATCAATACAATAAAAGTACAATGTGTTGCTCTCCTCTTCTTGACAGTTCAGCTTTTGTATGGAAGCAGATCAATTAAAATAGTTAGCCTATCAAATTATAACAATTAATACATGTCAGCTTTTTTCTTCCTGAAAAAGCAAATAAAAACAATTTTGATTAAACGCAGTGATTTATGTTCTTCATATTTGTTTGCTTCTTCTGTCCAATATCCGGCCAAAGCTCTGATTTTGCAACTGCTAAAACCTTCGGAACTCCCTTCATTTCGTTGGACGATCCTCACCTTCCAGAAAATTTCAACCGGAAACGTTCGTCCACCATCAGCTTCATCTCCGTCGAGTTCTGAAGACTGTCAACCAATCGAAGAGCTTCCTCCGAAGCTACAAGAGATAGTGAAGCTATTCCAATCGGTACAAGAGCCGAGAGCTAAATACAAACAGCTTATATTATACGGAGAACATCTTAAACCACTCGATCTCGATTCAAGACGAGGGAGAATAAAGTTGAAGGTTGTGTTTCTCAGGTTTGGGTTAGGGATTTCTTCGATGACCAACGCAACGTTGTCTATGAAGCTGATTCTGATTCGTCTATCACTAAAGGGCTTGCTGCTATTTTAGTCCAGGGTTTATCTGGTAGACCTGTCCCTGATATTTTGAGGGTTTTATCTTCTTCTTGGTTTGCAGCAGAGTTTGTCTCCTTCTAGAAACAATGGATTCCTTAATATGCTTAAGTTGATGCAGAAAAAGGCTCTTCATTTGGAAGTCAAAGGTGAGGAAGATTCAAGTTCTGGAGAGAGTTTAGAATCCAGCTTCGTACCTACTCCT
>NC_025691.1:1115701-1130273 GCF_000633955.1 Camelina sativa
ACTGCTAAAACCTTCGGAACTCCCTTCATTTCGTTGGACGATCCTCACCTTCCAGAAAATTTCAACCGGAAACGTTCGTCCACCATCAGCTTCATCTCCGTCGAGTTCTGAAGACTGTCAACCAATCGAAGAGCTTCCTCCGAAGCTACAAGAGATAGTGAAGCTATTCCAATCGGTACAAGAGCCGAGAGCTAAATACAAACAGCTTATATTATACGGAGAACATCTTAAACCACTCGATCTCGATTCAAGACGAGGGAGAATAAAGTTGAAGGTTGTGTTTCTCAGGTTTGGGTTAGGGATTTCTTCGATGACCAACGCAACGTTGTCTATGAAGCTGATTCTGATTCGTCTATCACTAAAGGGCTTGCTGCTATTTTAGTCCAGGGTTTATCTGGTAGACCTGTCCCTGATATTTTGAGGGTTTTATCTTCTTCTTGGTTTGCAGCAGAGTTTGTCTCCTTCTAGAAACAATGGATTCCTTAATATGCTTAAGTTGATGCAGAAAAAGGCTCTTCATTTGGAAGTCAAAGGTGAGGAAGATTCAAGTTCTGGAGAGAGTTTAGAATCCAGCTTCGTACCTACTCCTCAAACAAACGGTGGAGCAAGTTTTGTGGTTGACAAGGCTCTTCATTTGGACAATACGACATCGTCGAGCTTCGCATCAGCTCTATTTTATGCATCACTGGTTTTGATTTCAATTCAATTTGTGGTCCATTCTTTTTTTCCTTGTCGTGTTCAACACTTTGTTCTGTTCATCAACCATCACTGGTCGCGACGAGAATCAGGTTCTGTTCTGGTAGTGGTGGTGGTGTTTTAGATTCTGGTAAGAGGTGTGTGGCGAGGTGTAGCTTAGAAACAGTGAATGTTAGTGTCGGCCAGGTTACGGAGGTTGATAAGGATACACTCTGGCCAATTGTTAAAGCCGTCGGTGATAAGATCGTTATTCTCGATATGTACACTCAGTGGTAACGTTTCGATCACTTCTTCTTGTTTGTGTGACTTTTGCATACCTTGATTGCAATTCAGTTAGAGAGAAGGTATAACGCCAGTCTCTTTGTTTAATTTGTAGTGAACAATGTGGCAAATTTAGTTAACTTGAGTTTCAATTGTGCAGTGTTCTCTTTATACTCATCTTGTCCCTTTAATTTGCTTTTTAGACTAAGAAAAACCTTGCAAAGGAATCTCCATCAAAGCTGAAGGATGACTATTCTTCTGAATAGGAGGGTGATTCTTCTTTGGATGAAGTAGGAATTGTATCATAAGCATTCTTCTAATGTTAGAGTATTGCAGAACTTATTTTTTTCGAAATTGATTTGTTACTTAAGTAGGAACTTGCCCCTGCAAAGAACAGACTAGAACCTCTTGAGAAAGACAAGGAAGAGAGCAGCACATGTTTTCCCAACCAAATGAGTTAAATTCAGGCAAGCAGATCAATCAACAATTAATTCATTTCATGTTTCTGATTTTGAAATTGTCCAAATGTATTAACGAATCATATGATGACAAAAGAAGAATTGACTCGATACCTACTGATGCAGGGAAAAACAATCTTCAAAGCCTTATTATTTGATTGATTTAAGTAACAAACACAAAGAGACCAACTCTCTTTTTTTACTAATAAAAGAAGATGAAGACAATGACTTTTTTTTGGTAGAGAGGAAGAGAAAGAGCGGGTTGTGAAGAAGGAGGACAATTTTGGAATTCTCACTTTCTCATGAATGAGGAACCAATTATCAAAATAATATGTCCCGGTTTGTTGTTTGCGTTCGGATAATAATCTTGGTTCGTTAATTTTGGTATTTCTTGGTTCGTTCGACGAAAGTAATATAGTTGTTTGTCTATGTAACTTATGATTGTTTAATTAAAATACAAAAAAAAAAAACGAAGGCTGTATCATAATTGTTTCCGTTTAAATTTAGAATGTAAGTCTTACATTAATTGTTCTGCCAAAATATTTTAAGAACTAAGATCATCCCAATCCAAAGTTGAGAGAATGGGAGTACATTACATTTTTTTATCCAATTTTTAAATTAATTTTATTTTCATAAATTTATGTATACAATACGATTATGTGCATAAAACATAATCAACATTTCACTTGAAATTTTTTTAATAACTTTGATTACTAAAAAATTAGTGTGTAACTAAGGTATACTAATGTATATATCATAAAATTTATTAAATTTCATAAATGATGTTTTTATTAAAATTTAATGAAGTCAAAGAGGTTTAAAGAAACATATAGTTATAACTTAATTCTATGTTGATCTAATATAGTATAACATATACATGTTCTTAAAATAGTATAACATATACATGTTCTTAAAAACTGACATATATTTATTACAAAAAATAATTAGTGATATGTGAGATAATTTCTTATTATTAAGCTATTATATATTTAGCTTTACAAAAGTAAATATTCATAAATATGAAATACATAAAAATTGTGAAATTAATAAATAGTTGACCAATACCAGAAATTAAATATATAATTAGGATACACATTTTATTGAATATTTAAGATTTATTTAATATATCACTATGGGAACTAATTTTGTGATTCTCTACTTTTTTGTAAGGTTTATTGACTTACTGTTAGACTTCCATCACATGATTCCAATGAAGGCATGTAGAAAATGGTTTTGATTACTAATCTTCTTGCTTTTTTAGAAGGAAGCATGTGTAATGGAACATGATTTTAAACTATATAAGATTAGCATTTTAAGTTCTTTTGTTTGGAATGAATTAAAATTAAAATATAATTTAAGAAAAAATTCCGCGGCGTAACACGGGTGTTAACCTAGTCTTATATAATAAAGTAAGGTTTCTTCAAAGTCATGCTCTAAGAAGCTGACAAATGGCATTGTATACTTTTGACATGTGTCATTATAATCAAATTTAAATACACTATTTTTAATATTTACTAAGTTTAAATATATTTTTATACTAAAAATAAATCTTATCATTTTTAATGTCTTTTTAGTAGTTATGTAATTTCCATATAAATTAATTTCACAACCTTTACATCAAAAGATCAATTCATTTATTATAAATAATTTAAAGATATAAAATATGAAATTTCTTAATTTTAGCATAAAAATCAATTCTTTTAGTCTAAATTGAATTCAATATATAAAATAAATTAATTCCAAGATATTTAAAATATGATATTTCATAATTTTGTGCTTAAAGAGCAATTTTTTGTATTTAAAAATAACTTCAAAATAATAATAATCAGAATCACAACTTATGGTATATTAATTCTTTAAAATGTAACCCCATTGATGTTTGACAAAAAAGAAACAAAAAAACAGTCATCATATTAATACACTTTAATGTATTAATTCCCACACAATTTATATTTATTATTGAAATGTAACAATATATAAAACCCATGATGTTTGACAAAAAGACATTGAAAAACATTTCATGATACAAATGAAGTATTATTGCATAAAAAGTTATCTATAAATATCAAGTAAAAGTCTTCATCTAACATCATATTCTATCTCTAAAATAATTTTCTAAATTTTGTACTATCAGTTTTATATTCAACTAAAATAACTCCATTTTTTTTTTCTGGGGTGATTTTTGTAGGTTTTCAAACAAATATGACAAGTCAAAATTTTATAGCATATGCAGTGACCATGTGAAAGATGATTCATCATTAGAAATGACTAGATGAAAAATGTAAAACAAATGGTATCTTCTCACTTTTAGATGAAATTTTTCGTATATCTATCTTCTTTATCTTTAGTTTATACTTCTTCTTCATGTTTTGAGGTTTGCAAATGTTGTTTAACATGTATATTTTGCTAAGTTGCTAAAATTCATATTAGTTTTTAAAAGTGGTTTAGTTTCTCAGTCAAAAAAAAACATAAACATAAACAGCCAAATGATGAACATAAACAGTCTAATGTTCGGCTCTTTCCAGGTTGATACTGATTAATATTATATTCACTTTTTATTTTAATGTGTGGTTGCTTTATTTTATCTTTTTCATTTAGTTTAAAATTTTAATATACAAACATTTTTCATATATGTACACACTTGGTTTCTTTTTGGTCAAGTTTAAAAATATTTATTCTCTACACATGTAGATTAAACATTTATGTACTTTTTCTCCTCACAAAATGGAAAAAAACTTGTGTGCTAAATAGTAAACTACAGTGAGAGTCAAAAGAAGGTGTACAAAATAAATATGTATGTGACTTCATATCATTGTATGTTCTTAAAAAAAATAGCTCATTCATATACGTTAATCTCACTAATTAATCAAAATATTCTCAATTTGATAGCTTTGAAAGTAATGAAAACTTTACAATTTACACATAGACTATATATACAATTTCAAATTTGAAATCTAACAGTCAAATAAATGGTGCATATGATTTTTACAAATTTAAATAAAACAAAAGGTTTATATTGTATATTGATATTTCAATTTGTTCCTTTTGATCAAGTTGACAAAATTATAAGATAAAATTAGTTTTAGATAATATTTCATAAAACCTGATAAATTTTCAATTTACAATTAATATATCTTAGTTACAATATTTATGTTAATTAACATTGCATGTATCTTTAAATAATTAAATATATATTAGTTCCAAAATATTGTGTATTTCACTCCAACTGCTTGTTTAACTCTGCCATTTCTGTTGGAGTCATCATGTAAGGCATTTTCGATAATGATGTTAATCTCGGTTCCAACTCAATCATGAAAAGATCAGGCCGACATAGTGGTAATCCATCCAACAACTAAAACAATCCATGCAACAATTAAAACACATCATCAAAATCTTGAACCAGCCGTAGCTTTTCTCACAGACTCCGACATAACAATAGTAACCAAATAGGCCTCACAATCATTCTTGATCGTCTTCCCTGTCTACATGGCCGATATTATGAGATACCCTAAAGTCGGTCTCACTCTGTAAAATATCAACTTCCCTCCGAGTCGCTCAAGTGCTACTCTTCCCTGGTGACAATCCATATGCACTTTGTACCGATCCAACCAATTCATACCAAAGATAACATCATATAACTCTATAGGACTAATAATCAAATCTACTGGCATTGACCTCTTGCAATCTAAATATCCACACCCCTCGCCCGTCCAAATACCGCCAGTAACTCGCCTCCCGCAACTTTAATGACTCTAAATTGCTCACACGAATCCTCTATGTTTTCAAAATATTGCATATTTTATTACATTTATTTTATCCACGCATCGCGTGGGACTTTTCCTACTACATCATAATAATACTTACGACGAGGACGAGTGATTTTGTTTTAAAACGTAACGACGTTGTTGAGTATTTTAATAAATTAATACGCTAATTTAGTCATGGATCAAAATATTTTATCACTTGTATGTTTCTCTCTGGACGGGAAAAGAAAAGAAAATTAAATTTTCATTAGGTTAAAATCTGACCCAAGAAAGAAAGAAAGAAAGAAAGAAAGATACCTTCGAATTCGATCTTTTTTCCGAGACGAAGATTCATGACAGAGAAAGTAATCAGTGTTTGTTTTGAGGGATTTAGTAGTAAGTGCAGAGAGAGAGAGAGAGAGAGAGAGAGAGAGAGAGAGAATTTGAAGGAGAACTTGAACAAAATCGCTCTCGATGTGCATGAAGATGAAGACGATCTCCAGAGTTACAGTTCCGCCAATGGCAAAAAAGTCCAGTGGTTTTAGGTCAGTTTCGATGATCTTCAGTGGAATCCAGTCGCATGCTCATCATGATTATGATGAGGTAGACGCAAAATTTTACTAGAATGTTAACTCGAATCTGAGAGAGTATACGTGAAATCTTATTATATCAGATTGAGCGGGTATAAGGCAAAAGATTCAGGAATCAGAAGCAGCTATCATCAAAGCCTTATCATTTAATTTTGCAGCTCTTTTAAGAGATAAAACAGGTAATATGCATAATCAACAACTTTTATTTCAGCAAACGTAGTAGTGAGTTATTCATTTCAAACTCTTTTTGAAGCTAGATGGTCTTGTTAAATTTATTTCAAGGTCGCTTAATCATCTGATAAAAATTAAAAAAAAAAACTAACAACAATGCATTCCAAAATATTACAAAAGTTTAGGATCTTTAAGCAAGAAAGCACTAAGTGTATACCTGTGAGTACCGAGGTACTTTTTGTCAAAGCATTTCATAGAGCAATAATAATAGACACTAGGAATTTCATCGAAATAATAGCCAGCGTAGACTTTCAAGATGACAGGAGATATGCAACGACACTTACATTGGTTGCAAAGTGGTCGAGACATACTATTGTTACGAACTGTCATAGAACGTATGTCTTCAATGAGCAACTCTGTCACGTCTCTTTCTGGCTCGAGACCTCGGAAATCTCCGAGCACACAATCGATATGCAAAGCTGTCCCACAATCTTCACACGTGTAAAACCATTTACTTGGATCTGTTTCTTTCTCACAGATATCACACCAATATTTACCACTACTCTGCTTTTCACCGTAACATAATGAAAGAAAGTGATCGTCGACTCTATGCTTCACCACATATGGTAATCGAACACACTTGAAATCCAACACGTACTCACAACTATCTTCAACGCATCTAAGCACATGAGATGCATCTTCGTTACATGCACTGCAGACTCCTCGTGGTGACGTGTAAAATAAGGGATGAGGATGGCTTTTATGTACAAAGGGCTCGGAAACTGAAGCACATTGCGCATCTAATACATGTTCACCAGAGTAGTATTTGAAGCCATTGAAACATACCCCACATGCCTCACATTTAGAACAATTGTAGCGAATTTGAGATAGAATATACGGCTTATTGCTTACCATATGTCGTTTCCGTGTAGGCAAGTTAGCACAACTCTCGTGGAGCTGAAAATTACATAGCATACATTCGTAGAAGGGAGGGTGATAGATAGGATAAGCACATGCCGAGCAAATCTTGCCTTCAACAGAGTAACCATGAGTGTCAAGTACAAGGTTGTGCTTCGTATGGCAGAAATGTTGTATTACGTCTTCATCTATCACCTCGAATGGTTCAATAGCTTCATCCTCTTCAGGTTTGCCTTTCATCTCTTCTCCGTCGGATACATCTTTTCTAGTCGCACATTTGGTATGAAACACAGATTTAGGACATCTCTGACAAGAGTAACCCCCACAAGTCCAATCTGTTTTCTTTTGACAAACTCCACATACGGAATCCACAACACCAAGAAGAGAAACACGAGAAACACGGTGATCGTGCCGGTTGATGTTTATGACCCACGGGAATCCAGAGCAGTCATTGTGGGAAGTGAAATCGCATGGAAGACACACGTAAGGGCTTCGATTTCCATAAAGACCGCAAGTGGTGCAAGTGAAAGAGATCATTTTCGGCATAAGGGTAAGTCTATGGTCATGGATGTTTAGGTCTCGAAGATACAGTGGTGGTGGGTTCAGAACACAACGTAAATCTAAGGTAAAGTTACATGAGGAACAATGGTAAAAAGCTTCGTCAACAATCCCTTTTCCACACAAACGACATTTCCCATTGGAATGAGCGGGTGGTTCACCGTTAAAGAGTTTTAGAGAATGTAAGGAGTGGGAAGGGTGAGTTACCTCTGCAGCATACTTTTTACAACTCGCATGGAATGTCATAAAACACTCAGAACAATTGTAAGAGTATCCATCACCATCTTTTCCACAAGCAGAGCATGTGAAGTGGCGTGGCTTCATCTCTAGCTTGAGTTTACGATCATGGTTCTGAGGAACATCAATGACGTGCGGTGGTGGGTATTTGACACAATCCAAATGGAACCTTAGACAACAAGAGCGACAATAGTAAAATTTGATACCATCCACGATCTTCTCTTGACAAAAATCACATTTCAATTCTTTTCTAGAAGTATTATTGCTGCTTGTAAGAACAAGAGTGATGTTGCACTTGTGAGAAGGGTATTTGATCTCTTTAGCGGGGTTGCTGCATGCCTTGTGGGAGAAATAATCACATTCAGTGCAATAGTAGCCATCACTTATAGTTTCGAATTTGATTCCACAACAGTCACCCATCCTCCCATCTCTCAAAGGTCTCATTGAATGCTCATGAATGGGTAGTACTTCCACCTGCACATGATCCATGACATATGTGAGTTTATGGTTACGGCTGTATAGGTCAGACGTGACGATATATAGTGGTGGTGGAATTGAAAACACAAGAAAAAAATCCAAACTAAAGTTACATGTGAAATAATGGTAAAGCTTACCTCTGCCTCGTATTTTCCACAGTTCACATGGAATGTTAAATTGCATACATGACATTTGTACGAATATCCATTGCCATCTTTTTTGCAAGTAGCGCAGGTGAAGCAGCTTTGCACCATCTCTAACTTGAGTTTGTGGCCATGGTTCTGGGGCACATCAATAACTTCTTGTGGTGGGTACCTGACACACTCCAAATGGAGGTTTAAATCACACATTTGACATCCATAACTATTGATCATGTCCCTGATCTTCTGTCCACATGCACAACATCTCGGAATGATATTGGTCCTAAGAAAAAGTTCAGCCTTAAAACTTTTGGGAATATTAGTGCATATCTCGTGGAAGTAAAAATCACGCTTGTTGCAATAACTTTTAGCTCCGTCTTTTCTTCTGTATATACGCGTCCATCGTTCTTTAAAAGGCGTCATCACATGATGGTGAATTCGTAGTTGCCTATCCATGACCTACGGGATCGGAGTTACAACGACGAAACTTATGTAAATTGGACAAGGAGCGAAGGAACAAATTAAATGAAAATTTGAGTTACATACATACCTTTGAGTTCATTTATATATCGTGATGGAGATTTCGTGTTTCTTAGACACTTCTGTAGGTACTGAATGAGATCTACAAAGACTAAAAAGGAATGGGTCGTCTTATAGAACTAGTATATAGAGTAGAGCGTTGGGAAGACAGAACATTTTTTTTTCTTCTTTTTAATAGTCAATTACTAGTCACATTATTGTTGTAATATATAGTATAAGAAATTTCAGATCTGACACGACAACCACTAACCCATCTATCATGTAATCTATCATGCTAAAGTCCACAGGCAGGATTAGATTTGTAATTTAATTTTTGGTATAGTGTGCAGTCCATGAGGTGTTTCCTTCTGTCACTTGAATTTCATATATGACTAAAGTCTTTCATATAAGTTTATTTATTGACTGACTTATTTGACTTGTTTACGCTGGTTAAAACTTCATATAATCCTAAGGGGGAAGAACCTGTAGATATGCTGGAAGATATATAGAACTAAATTACTGACAGCTTTCCATGATCAACTGATCTAGCTCGAGTTTATGGTCATGGTTTTGAGGAATACCAATGACCTTCGATGGTGGACACTTGGATTGTGCCAAGCCAAGTGGATTTTGAACTCACAACAACGACAAGTATAATGTTGAATAGGATTTGTAACTCTTTAAGAATTTAATTGAGAATTTGAAAGATCCAATTCGAGGTATCCGATCTCTAATGGAATCGAATCACCTGCTCATCATGAGGTATTTTGCTCATAATTAGATTAAAAAAAATATGTAGTTGGGTGTCATGATGATATATAGGTTTGCTTGTTTTCAATTTCTGTAAATTTTTTATTAGATTGAGAGGTATAAAGCAGAGATTAAGAAGCTTCAGGAATGCAACTACTTAAGAGCTGTACTACTGTGGTGAAGCATGTTTGGTATAGAAAAGCCTATCGTGAGATCAAATATAAATATCAAGATTCAAGGAAGCTGGATGGATAATGGCGTTTCTACTTTCGAGTTAGATAGACATCATCATCTACCTTGATAAGAAGATCAGATTCTTTTCTTTGTTGAATTTCTAATACATACATAATAAACCGTTTTCTGCAGTAGTACAAATTGCCTTTTTTTTGTTGCTTTGCAATGTTCTCGTTTGTTTGGTAGATACCAAATTCTAAGCGGTAATCTGGATGACTTTTTAGGACCTTGCAGAGATATGCGAGAAGATAGAACCAAATCGCTGGCAGCTGTTCAGGCTATGGAGCTTGCCAAAGAGCGTGAAAGATTAAGAGATCTGCAGCTATCTCTACAGGGTGGGTATATATTACCTACTTGTAGCTTGGTGCTTCTTTTGTATTCTCACTTGCCTTACTTTCACCAGAGGAGTGAATCTTGCAAGGAGGAACTCGAGTCTCTGAGGTTAGAAAATAACAGAGTCTTTGAGTTAGAATAACTCAAAATTACTTGAAATCAAACACTTGCAGATGAAGTTGAATGGTCGGGAGAGCCATGCTTTTGGAACTGCCATGGAACATCTAAAAGAAGCTAACCAATTTCTGGAGAAAGAAAACAACGAGCTAAAGGTATATTGTGTTTCACACTGCTGAATGGGTTTTGCACACAAATTTTTTGCTATTCTCTCTCTAGCTGTGTGCATGTCTAGTGTCTACTTTGACTTTTGGAATTTGAAAACTTAATTTGATCTGCCTTTTCATCACTTGATAGTTTAAACAAAGTGAGTTAGAAGCTGCTTTAGAAGAGAGCAGGAAGCCAACCAGTAGCCAAGTATTCCCTGACGCCACAGAGGATCGGACCAGGCATTCTAGTGTGGACAAGGATCTTATACCAGAAGGGACTTTATTTTAAACACAGCACTGCTTTCATTAAATGTGGGGCAAGTTTTATCCTTGCTTCTTATGTTTTTTTCCATATTTAACTAGGAGAAGCCTGAAATCTTCCCTGGAAAAGATGAAATGGAGCAATCCTTACAAAGGTTGGAAACAGATTTGAAGGAAACACGACAAGAAAGGGATAAGGCACGGAAAGAACTGTAACGGCTCAAACAACACTTGCTAAAAAAGGTTAGAAGCCTATGTAAGAGCTATTTTTTCACTTGGTCTATTACTGATTTACTGTGAGATCAGTGTCCTCAGTGTCCTATAAAAAGGCAACGATTGTTAAGAATTACTTTCTAACAAATCCTAGGAGTTGGCTGGAAAACGAAATAATTTGCATTCTAATTTCTAATGATCCAAAAGCTAATTATTATGTTTTAACAGATGGCCAGTACTACGCTGAAATCGAAGCTAAGGTTTGGTATTTACAAATTCAAAATCTCTCTTTTTGTAGGAACATTTTGAACGAGAGCTTGCAGTGGCTAAAGACGAGTTGATGAAGCTTTACGCTCGTTTGAAAGTAGGAATATAACTATCATTATCATTTGTTAACTAAGACCTGCCATAACAATATTCATCTGATACTATTTTGCTGTTGCTGAAGGATTCTGATTAGCGGATAGAGTCATCAAATAAAGAAAAGGAAGATGTCACATCCAAATTGTTGCACGCGGAAAAGGTTGCAGCGGAATGGAAAAACAGAGTAAGCAAGGTTGGAGAAGACAATCCAAAAGTACGACGTGTTCTTGAGCATAGCATGACAAGGCTCAATAGAATGTTAATGGAGTCGGATTATCTTGTTGATAGGCAATATCACTTTATATATATTTAGTTTCAGTTATCCTCTGTTTGAATTAGCAGTTCTGATGCAATGGTGAACCAAAATGTCTCTTTGCAGGCGAATTGTTATCAAATTGCTGGTTACATACTTCCAGAAAAGTCATAGCAAAGGTAATAAACATTGGACTGATTCTGAAATCCGGTTTTGAGACATGTATGGTACTGAACTTTGAGGGAGAGTTTAAATGAAATTGAAAAGAAAACGTTCACCATTTTCTTTGTTCAGTAATTTAATGATTTCCTTTTCTTTTTTTTTTTTTTTTTCCTGAAAAGCTTTACCATTTCATGAGCTAAAGACTTATTATCTCTTTTCAATTTTTGATTAACTCAGAATTCACTTAAGAATTAGCCAAAAAGAAAAATAACTTACAAGGAAAAACAAAAATTGTAGTCAAAATAAAAGATATGAAGAAAAGTAACTTTTTTTCTTTTCCGGGCCATGTAAACACGCACAAAAGTGCCCCGAGATACAAAGGAAAACGTCAAGAAAGAGATTGCTTCACTCTAAAGTCTCTCTAACCCAACTTTGCCTTAAGGGAAGCAACAGGAAGCTTAGAAAGAACCTTCTCATCAAACACCATGTAATGTTTCTTCAGCTCCTTCAACGTCTTCTCTGCCACTGGATCTACCTTGTCCTCGTGTTTCTCATACAGCATTGGTACTGTATGCAACACCACAAAACCTGTTGTTTTCACACACGCATACAATTTAGAATCAACAATCGATAATATTCAGTTTTTATACATTTAAAACCTTTTTTTATCGGTATAAGTACTTACAGATGTATATCAGAGTCAAGAAGTTGAACCAGTTGCCCACAACAGAGATTACCCACAGTCCAACAACCACCTGACACACCAAATACATAATAGTTCTTATCACAAAACCCATGATACAAAACGAGGTTATATCTCATAGTCAGGACTCAGGAGGGTTCTCATATGTACATTGAACAAGTTCTTAGGCATAACAAGTGGAAATATCTGCAATAACAAACTGAAGATCAAAACTTACCATCAGAAATTTCTTCAAGTCCCTTCCTAAGGCAATGCTCCTTAGGGTGACAAAGGCCTGGTTCAGCTCGTTTCTCAGTGCAGACGCAATCAAAAGGAAATGTTCCTCTTTAACATTGATTTCAGGAATTTTAGGTGGAGTCCTGAAAAGAAAAGAGTTTTAGAACATTTCAAGCAAAGCAAAGAAATTATTAACAGATATACATAGACTGTAACTTGAAACATGATTAAGGCAACAAGAAAATAGCTTACTTGTTCATAAAGGCATGAGCATTGGACAATAAAAACAGGGCTGCAAGAGCGAATATCAAAATGTGACAAACAAGACTCAAGAAATGATACTCAACCAGTTCAAACAGAACCCATATCGCCGTGGCTACACCAAGAACAGCAGCTGAGAGCTTTTTGTCCCTCCACAAGAACACATCAGCCGCTGCAAACATAATTTCAAACCAATAACAAAACAAATGTAAAACTATAAGATAAAGTCACTGCTTCAAACCACATAATCAATCCAAAATTTAAGATGCAAAGTTTCAGACAGCTCGCATTGTAATCAGCATTTGAATCAGATACGAAATCCTCATATATATAGCAGATCAAGCATCGACAAAAAAGGAAATAAAGAGAGTGAGATTAGAATGAAAACGTACGTAAACCACCACCGAGAACCTTATGAACAGGCTTCTCTCTACCAAACAAACGATATATCTTGGCCTTCAAAGCGGAGGGAGACTCTGGTTTCTCGTGCTCGGAATCAGACGAGGACGATGAATCGTGATCGTGGATCTTGTCCATCAGAGATTCTTCCGTCGCCATTGTCGTCTTTTTTACTTTCTCCGATTTCGATCCAACGTGATGAGAAAGGAAACGAATGGTACTACTGAAATAGGTTTATTAGGCTATTTTTATGCACGACCCTAAAGCTTCGGGACCGGAACCACAAAGATACGTTAACGGCGTTGGTCTTTTCGAAGAAGAAAAAAAAAGGAAAATGAAACTGACGTTAACGTTTAGTGCCTTGAACGTGGAGGCAACGAACCAAAGGATCCGAAAAGGCTAGTGGCCTGGTGCGCTTTTTTTTACTTACATACCTTTCATAAAGTAACCGACAAGTCTAAGGAAACTCTGTACACGTGACGTTCATCGGATCACTGTCGAATAATATCGACGGCTCTCACTCGTTTTTCTAAAAAGCAGTGGACACGACGTCGTCTTTCTTTCGGGAGTGAGAGGAGACAAAGTCTCTATCTCACTTAGAGGCTTTCTATGAGACGTTCTTTTTCACATTCTTTGACTTCGTTAGCACTGCTGTAACACTTTTTTTATATTTAATACACAACAAAATTTGGGGATCAAATTGCTTAGAAAACATATTGTTAAGTCAACGCCACCAATATTTAGGGACATTTTATGTTCAAATCTCAAGTTCCAACTATTTTGTTCCCATCTTTAGAAACATTCATCTCCGACAATTAATCTTATATGTAATTTGATTATATATTTACATATTTGACTTTATTATAGTGTAGTCCGAATCTCAATTAGAACATATGTATGAAGATGAATGCAATCTCGATTATACTTTTAATACAAGACAAAGAATATGTAAAGCAAATCAATCAATTACTATATATTACTATATATGATACCAAGGTGAAAAGATATTATAATAAATGCCACGGAGCAACAAAAAATAAAATAAAAAAGGAAAGATTTATCTTCTGGATCTTCTCCGATCGGCGGCGTACTGAGACAAGGGCACAACTTCCGACAAAGGGGTTGACTGAGGTGTAGTTTGCGGCGTCGGGAGTGGAGAGTTCCGGCAGACGGGACAAGAACCATTGAGCTTAAGCCATGCGTCAAGACAATAAACGTGGAAGTAGTGTTTACACTCAGGCATCATCCTCAACATCTCTTCTTCCACATACTCACATAGACAGATCGAACACGTCGTATCTCTTCCTTCTCCGTCGTGGAATCCATCACCGCCGACGATGGAAGAAGTGATATCTTTAGTGAAATGGAATTTAGGGTAAGAGTTGATGAT
>NC_025691.1:1130333-1162121 GCF_000633955.1 Camelina sativa
CAAAAGACGAATAAATAGAATGATAATCGTATGCTTATAATGCATAACGCCAACGCACGAATTGAAGAATATCAACAAACCTGTTTAGGTAGCAGAAGAGGACTCGGAGACTTGAGCTGGTTGTCAAGGAAAGGCATGATGAGTGTCGAACCAGAACCTTGAGCAGAGCACCGTATCCAACTCTCTCATATGAATCCAAAAGCGCTGTAAGTAAAGACACACCCTTTTCCTGAATATCATCAAGAATAAAGATCACACAATGTACCTCTTCTACAGTCATATCATAACGAAGAAAACGAATCTTCTATAGTCACATCATAACCTAGAAAACGAAGAAAAGCATTTTACTTTCCTCGTCAAGCCCTCCTAGAACATTAAAGGCATAGTAGGGGAAAAACGCTTGAAACAAAGCGTGTTGGAGAGAAGCTGAGCCACTGCAGGACAGCTCATCTGCTTGTTATGCTGATGTTGATAGATCTGCAGGCCACCAAACCCAGAGGACACTCTTACATAAGTCTTTAATACCTTTAAAAAACAAAAATCTTATATATGCAAAGAATGAAATATATTTGATCAAAGGAGCAAAGGAAATCTCACCAAGTGTCTGGACTTGAGAACCTTCTGCAATACTTTGACATCAGCCTGAAAGCCAGAAGAAGACGGCACAGCTTTGTCTGCTCTGGAAAAATTAAAAGAAGACAACAGCTTAACAAGATTCTTGCGAGTTTAGCTAAGATGAAAACACATGAGAATTATATCTGATACAGTAAACAAACCTAGTTTCATAAGTGTAGTAAGAAACAAACGAGAAAACAAAGGCCAAACACAGAGACAGTGAAACATACGTGGTTGATATCCCAGCAGCAAAAAAAAAAAAAAAANAGTGAGAGAGTACCTGCTGTTCTGTCTTTCCTGAATCCTTGGCAACTTTATAGGTGATTCTTATTGAATCAAGCACAAAGAATATTGAACTAACTCAAACGATTAACAAATAACTCTCGTTCTTATTGCTTTAGAAACTTCTCAAAACTAAAACAATCTTAATCTCTCTAATCTCACAAGTGTTGTTACATCTCAACAACTCCTTATATATAGAGAAACTCTTTAATTAAAATAACAATTAGATAACTCCTAACTTGTTATAATCCTAATCTCTTTTGGAAACCATGACTTGGTGAGATTAGGATAACTTATACCATAAGTTATTCAAGCTTATCCTCAACAATCACCCCCTTAAGCTTGAAGTTCTTGTTTGATACATCATGAACACCAATGAAGTCCCTCATTTCCCCAAACTTGATCCTTCCAAGCGGTTTGGTCAAGATGTCGGCCTTCTGCTCAGTACCGGGAACGTGCTCAACATCCACCTGCTCATTCTCCACACACTCACGAATGAAGTGATACTTCCTGTGGATGTGTTTGCTACGACCATGGAAGACTGGGTTTCTGGTGAGAGCTATTGCAGACTTATTGTCAATGCGAACCGTTACTTTCTTAAGAGCTTCTCCTGTAACTTCAGAAAGTAAGTCCTGCAACCAAATCGCCTGCTTTGCCGCTTCAGTACCAGCCATAAACTCTGCCTCACAAGAAGACAACGCCACTGTCTCCTGCTTCTGTGAGCACCAAGTGATCGGACAACCATTGAGATAGAAGATGTGACCACTCATACTCTTGCCATCATCTTCATCTACATTGTGACTACTGTCACTATATCCTACCAAGCCCGAACTGTCACCACGTTTGAAAGTGAGACCATAACCCGTAGTGCCTTGTAAATACCTCAAAACATATTTTAAAGCTGCTCCATGACACTTCTTCAGACTATGCATGTAGCGACTAAGGATTCCAACAGCAAATGCGAGATCAGGCCTAGTGTGAATTAAGTATCTGAGACAACCAATACCTCTCCTATACTCATGTTCACAAAATGATTCATCCGTCAGTGCTTTAGAGAGTTTTGTACCAGTATCCATCGGAACCTGCACAGCATTACACTCGCTCATGCCTGCTTCCTCGAGAATCTTTTCTGCATATCTCCCCTGCTTCAAAGTAATCCCACTCTGTTCTTGTAAAACCTCAATGCCAAGATAGTACGTTAGCCTCCCAAGGTCACTCATCTCAAATTTTGAAGACATACCTTGTTTAAACTCGTAGATCAATTTCAAGTTACTACCAGTGACAAGAAGGTCATCGACATACACTGCAACAATCAACAATTGATCCTTTTCTTGTCTTCGATACAGAGCAGGCTCTTTAGCACATCGAACAAACCTCAATTCTAACAGAATTTGATTGAGCTTGTGGTTCCAGGCTCGCGGAGCTTGACGAAGTCCGTAGAGTGCTTTATTCAGCTTGTACACCAGCCTTTCGCCTCCACTCCTTATGAAACCTTCCGGTTGAGCAACAAATACTTCTTCTCTAAGTTCTCCGTGAAGGAAAGCAGTCTTGACATTCCAAATGGTGCACTTCTCAACCTCTAGACGCAGCCAAAGCAAGGATGAATCAAACTGTTTCGAGTCGTGCCACCGGAGCAAAAACCTCATCAAAATCTACCCCGTGTTTCTGCACATACCCCTTTGCAACTAACCTTGCTTTGTACTTGTTGATGCTTCCGTCAGAGTTCCTCTTGATTTTAAACACCCATTTCAAGCCTATTGGTCTAACGCTTGATGGTAACTCCACTAAGTTCCACACTTGATTCTTTTCGATAGAACTTAGCTCCTCAACACAAGCATCTCTCCACACCTCTAGCTCCTTTGCCTCATCATAGCTTCTAGGTTCATCATTCAATGTCAGTAAGAGTCGTTCTCCCTCTTCCTCTGCTAGAAGCACATAATCGCTCAGATAGGTTGGCTTCACACTCGGTCTAGTTGACCTTCATAACACAGGCTGAACTGGTTTCGATACTTGTTCTTGAACCTCTTCTAGTACTTCAAATCTATCCTCAATATTAGGACCTTGCTCACAGTCTGCACTGTCATTTCTTAGACCATTGTTACCAAAAACACCAAAACTTACAGTGAACGACCCTGGAGCCTCTGCCTCTCCTTGTGAATCATTCCAATTCCACCTCTTTGTTTCGTCAAACATTACATCACGGCTCACTGTTATTCTTCTTGTTGAGGGATTCAACATCTGGTATGCTTTACTTCCAGGCTCGGTTCCAAGATGTACCAGTGCACGAGACCTGTCATCCAGCTTCTTGAGATGTTGTGACTCCACCTTGGCATAACCAACACAGCCAAAGACCCGCAAGTGCTCCAGATTTGGCTTCTTACCTTTAAGCATCTCGTAAGGAGTTTTGTCACACATGGATCTTGTGGCAACTCTGTTAATCAAATAGGTGAAATGTCTCACTGCCTCTCCCCATAGATAATTAGGAACATTCATGTGTTTCAGAATGCTTCTTGTCATCTCAAGCAAGGTTCTGTTTCTTCTCTCCACCACACCATTCTGTTGAGGAGAGTAGGGAGCAGTCAAGTGTCTTTGAATCCCAGATTCTTCACAGAAGCTTGTGAATTCATCAGATACAAATTCACCTCCTCTATCTGTTCTAAATACCTTGATAGTTGTCCCGAGTTCTTGCGCAACACGTGCTTTGAACCTTTTAAATGCACTGAAAGCATCACTCTTCTCCTTTAAAAACAGAGACCACATGTACCGTGAATGATCATCGATGAGCACAAATATATACTTATTTTGTGCTGTTGTTGCAGGTGTAATGGGACCACAGAGGTCTCCATGGATCAAGTTAAGCGGTTTCTCAGCTCGAAACCCAGTTGCTTTTGGAAACGCCTTTCTCACTTGCTTTCCGAGCAAACACGACTCGCACATCTCTTTGTCGAACCTCATGTTTGGTATCCCGATGATTAACTCCTTTCTCACCATTGACTCCATTGCTTTAACGTTGATGTGGCCTAGTCTCTCATGCCACCTTGTCGATGTATCATCCGAAATCTGCAGTAAGTGGTGTTCAGTCTCCATGTGAACTTTGTAAAGTCTGTTCTGTGACCTGTTTGCTTTTACTAGAAGTTTTCCATCACGATCATGAAGATTTAAGTAATTCTCCTTCATTCTTACTTCACACCCTGTCTCTGTGGCTTGTCCGAGACTAAGTATGTTGCTCTTGAGATCCGATATCCAGTAAACTTGATCCAATATCTTCCGATCACCCGTCTTGGTGACAAAAAGGATTGAACCTCTCCCTTTGATGTCAACTCGCGAGTCGTCACCAAACCTCACCTTTCCCGTGACAGTCTCGTCGAGTTTGGTAAAGAAACTACGGTTGCCAGTCATATGATTACTGGCTCCATTGTCGAGGTACCATACATTGTCTCTGGTTGTTTTCGACTCATAATTTTGTGGCTTGACCTTCTTCTCATTAAGGAATACCACCTCATGCATCAGCAAGTTTTCAGCCTCTTGAGTCTCTGAATCAGTTGAGTCTTGAATCTCCTGTAGTTTAAGCAACCTGTCCGGACAATTTGAGGCATAGTGGCCATGTTTATCACAACGATAACAAACAATCACCGACTTATCTCTGCTTTGATAGTTGCCACGACCTCTCCCTCTACCTCGTCCGGTGAAACGTCCACCCCTTGCACCTCTTCCTCGACCTTGATCATAGTCTTCTTGGTAGTTATTTGCATACATAAGCTTCGTCTGTTCTTCTTCCTGATCTTCCTCATCACGAATTTGTTCCTCATATGCCTTAAGTCTACCGACTATATCAACAAAACTAGTCTTGTTGAGATCAAGAACCTGCTCCAAGGCTGCAATGATGTGGATATACTTTTTCCTTGGCAAACTGTTCAGAAACTTCTTGACCATCTTAGGCTCCTCAATACTCATGCCTAATGCTCCAGATTTTGATGCAAGTTCTGATAATTTTCCCACAAAATCATCAATTGTGTCAGTAGTTTTCATCCTCATCCTCTCGAACTCTGACATAAGAGTCTGCAGTCTTGCCTCCTTGACTCTTTCTGCTCCAACGAACCGAGACTTGATTGCCTCCCAGACTTCCTTAGCAGTAACTAGGTTACCAACTTGCAGGGTTAGTGTTTCCGGGATGGATTGGAACAGAAGGGCTTTGGCTAGGTCAATCTTGTTAGCATCCGCTACCTCCTCTGTTTCAATAGTCTCCCACACTTTATTTACCTTCAGCACGATTGTCATCTTCATTGACCACACCGTATAGTTGGTGGTGGTGAGCATCGGACATTGAAGAGTCGAAGTACCGGTCTCCTTTGGTGTGGATGTCATAGCAACAATATCTCCCATGTCTCTTGATCAAAACAAACTCTAAGCTTCAAATTCAATGATGCTCTGATACCAAATATTGAATCAAGCACAAAGAATATTGAACTAACTCAAACGATTAACGAATAACTCTCGTTCTTATTGCTTTAGAAACTTCTCAAAACTAAAACAATCTTAATCTGTCTAATCTCACAAGTGTTGTTACATCTCAACAACTCCTTATATATAGAGAAAGTCTTTAATTAAAATAACAATTAGATAACTCCTAACTTGTTATAATCCTAATCTCTTTTAGAAACCATGACTTGGTGAGATTAGGATAACTTCTACCATAAGTTATTCAAGCTTATCCTCAACTATTCTGGTAGCAAAGTTGGAAGGCAAACCGTGGAGGAGAGAGAGAAACTGAGTTGCTGGTAGAGGAAACAAGAAGGTGTGATCAAGAACAATGTAGCAGACACCTTAGTTCTGGCTTCATGTCGGATCCGTAAGAAAATAAAAACAGATGAAGATTTTATAAAAAGACCTTCTTAATTAGTCGTTAATGTAGCAACTATCATATAATGAAGGCGAATCCTCTTTCTTGGCCAAGAGATAAGCGGCAGTTTTGAATGGCTTCAAGGCATGAATCTCATCAAACATCCATGGAAATATCACCTATATAAAAAAAAAATTCCAAAATAGTTAAAAGCAGGGTGAAACAATCACCCAAGCTATGAGCAATTAACAATATAATTAAAAATACTCGAAACATACCTCTCCAGTGAAGAGTAAATGCTGAATTTATTTGAGTGTTCTTCACTTGGCTCCTTGTGTATCCTCCATCGCCAACTTGCAAGGCCGGCTCAAGTTTTCCTTGGATCTTGTGCAATTTTTTTTTTTTCCAATTTAGAGGTCTTATTTGTAGTTTTTAGAAATTTGGGGTGTTTTTTTTTTTTTTTTTTTTTTTTTTTTTTTTTTTTCTGATGTNCAAATGTTGAAGGTTTAAAACCTTGTAATTTTTTTCCAAAATTAATTTGACATGGTACAAAAGCACCTCTTGCACCACCCCATCGCTGGGCCTGCCAACTTGCACCTACGAGAAAGATAAATTGTTATAAGAAAGAACACATCGTCGGATCCATAAGAAAGAGAAAACATATGGAAGAGAGTCGTAATACACGTTCAGAAAGGAAATTTACATTCAGTAACTAAGTGCACGTATGAGTAATTCACTTAGTTATTACTTTCAATGAGATGGATGAGCTGTATGGTGTCAAGACTGGCTATGGAGAAACCATGGAATTAGACAAGGAGGAGATGAAATCCCTATGGCTGACAATAGGAGATAAGCTTCCTTACAAGTCCACAAGCTCCAAATCTGCTCAAATTAGGAGCCTTGTCCTAAGGTATTTTCACAAATCTTTAGCCTGCACTTTATTCGCTAGGAAGGAAACTGGGAATGTGAATGATCATGAGCTTCAGCTCTTAGACATATAGCCTTGTGTGGAATCCTGGATAGTGCTAGGGATGGTAGACAGCTAGTAGGGGATCTAACAGACACCAACATGGTCTTTGTTTTACTTGATCAGTTCTTGTATTTGAAGTCATGGGCCATGAAAACCGAGGGGCGAGAAGGATCTGGAGAAATCTCCATAGGAGGGTTAGTTACGCCAATTTTGGTAGCTTGCGACGTCCCTCTGAAGGGAGTGGTACACGAGCCAAGATGGCTGGATGTAGACTATCTCACATTGGTGAGATTCTTGGCTTATGAGAAGCCAAATGATATGTTGCTTTTCAAGTTTGTTCATCCAGCAGTCGTATCCACTCAGATGATTCTGCCCAACATCGCGTTCACAAAAAACCGGCTAGGGGCAAACATAGACTTCATTCCTCCATTAGAGGAGCTGTACAACCTTGAGGGGGAATATGAAGCTGAAGAAAAACCCGGCTAGGGGCTAAACATAGACTTCATTCCTCCAACACCTCACCTGACGGCATACACGATGCCTTATCCGATCCCGCCATCGAGCACCCATTCGGGCGATCACTCGGGTCCTTTCCCTCAGCCCTACCAGATGCCATACCAAATGCCATACCCGATGCATCCTACCAGCAGCTATAGGGGTGCCATTCTGGGCCTTTCCCACCGTACCCATCGTACTACCCGATGCCCTACCCGGTAAGCTACACGATGCCATACCCGATCAACACCTCAGATGCTGGTCCGAGCAGGTCGTCCGTGCACATAAACGAGCTTTCTAATGAGCAAACCCTGTCACCTGCTGAAGCTGGCGACGACCCTGGGTACACTTTAGCGAGCATGGAGGCTGCCACAACCTCCTTATTCACCAATCCATGAGGTACCACCTTCATCCGCACCATTGTTTATACCATTGCATTAAGTTTTATTTTCTTTGTGTGATTCTCAGATTTCTTTTCCAAACTTTTATTTACACAAGGGACTGTGTAATATAAGTTTGGGAGAGGGTATGAGAATGTATTTAACATTGTGTTTTATTTTCTTATATTCTTATTTCAAATTTTTTCATACTAGTTTTATTCATTTGAGTATGCATAAAAAAAACCCAAGAAAAAAAAATTGAAAAACTCTAACATAAAAGAAAAAGGAAAAAGAGTGTTCAAGTAGTTGCATTTACATATTAGGATTGAGTCTAGATTGCTTCATATAGAATTGTTGTATATGCATTTTAGGGGACAATGATTAAAATCACCTTATTTAAAGTCTGACTTTAGGATTAAAGTTATAGCCCTTAATCACATTTCATTATTGCTGGATCAATCTTTGAAAGAAAAAAAAATGAATGAAAAATCCTTTTTTAAAACATTGTGTCTTTTGAAAGCTTCTTCCACTTGTGTGAAACTTGCTTGAACATTGTATCATCTCTATATTATTAGACTTAACCTGATATTAAATTATCTTGCTTATGGAACTTGAATGCTTGCTTATGGAACTTGAATGCTTGCTCATGGTAACTCTAAATCTCGGGTCAACACTCTATTTTTGCCAATTTTTTCGCTTAACCCAAAATTGTTTTCCCCTACCCTTGAACCCAAACCTTTTCTTTCAAACCTTGTTGTGAATTGTTGAGTGAGGCCTTTTCATGTTTTGATGGTGCTTTAGGTTATGAAACCTTGAGAGTATTGAAAACTACAAAGAACTGGCTCTTGTTTTAGCTAAGTTTAGAACCATTTGGATTAGATAATAAAATCGATTTTGAAAGATAGGTGGTTAGCATGTCTATTTGGGGTTGAGTTGAGGAATAAAAGAGAAACTAAAGAAGAGAGTCCCTAAGGTTTAGTTTAATTAGCTCCAAGTCTCTAAGTAAAAAAAAAAAAGAGAGAAAGGTCTTCCTATAGTCTCCTAAAAAAAAAAAGAGAGAGAAAACAAAAAAAATTAGGAGTATATCAATGCAAGAAAGAAAAAAAAATATTTTTGTAAAAGAGAGCTAGATTTATTTGAAGTAAATAAATTAGGATTATTTTTGTAAAACCTTGGGGATTGTAAAAATACAAAGGGAGTTTAAACCAAGGTTGTAGGGAGTTTTACTCTAGGATGTTGGTTAAAAAGAAAGTGAATGAGAAAAGGGTAAATCATCAAGAGTTAAGCTTTGTATGTCTCAATTGTTCTCAATCTTAGATAGTTTTCACAACTGTCTATCATTCATTCTTTTGAGAGTAAGCCACCCAAAGATATTGTTTGAAACCTACCTACCAAAAAGCCTTACCCTTGAAACCGATTGAGCTGGATTCACTTTCCATTTGCAAGAATTCGCAACACACTTTAATGAATGTGAAAGAGATGTTCTTTGGAATCACAAGTCTTTACAGATAGTTGTAGGATGCACTAGATCGATGCATGACGATGAGCATAGAAACATATTTGTAAGTATGGTGATTGATCTTAGCACCGTTAAACTATCTTTAAGGACTATAGCTTGAATTCTTTGCTTGGTACAATGAGGTTATGAGTCCCCATTTTCAAACCTCACCCCCTTACTTCCTTGCTAGAGGACTAGCAAAAGATAAGTTCATGGGTGTGATAACTCTCTAATTTACATGTTTTAGACACCCTTTTTCATCTTTTTTTTCGCATTATATATACCCTAACCTTATCATTTTTAGGTCCTTAACCTTAAGAATTTACATTTAGGGTGCTGCATTGTTGCATTTGTGCATTTTGGATGAAAACAGGTGCTTGGAGCCCAGAAGAGGGAAGAATGAGGTAAAAGCCAAACATGTACCCGAAGGAGTGATCATGCGAGAAGAACAGTCCAAACCTCAACCCGATCAAAGAGGATATGAGCGCAGGAAGAACAACCCGAAGCCCTACCCGAGGATCTACTCGACTCGAACCTCGTGCACAACCTCGAGCAGACCTTCAGGCAGAACTGAGCAGCTAGGTCAAAGGGCTTTCATATATTAATCCCATTTATTTTTCTCGCGCTAGCACACCAGACACTCATGAACCAGAGAGCGAGAGAGAGAGAGATAGATAGAGAGAGAGAGAGGGAGAGAGAGAGAGAGAGAGAGAGAGAGAGAGTGAGAGAGAGAGCGATTTACACATTTTTTTACTTTGTTAGGATTCGATTCTTATTTCTTTTGCTACTTTTTCTAGTTTCGATTCTGTACTCTATCACTTTTATCTTATCTACAATTCAATGCAACTTTCATTCGTTTGTGTTTTTATGCTTTCACCATGTGATCTGAGTAGTGAATCAAGGTTTCTAAGGATGGGATAGGCGAGTTTGTGTTCTTGATCGATTAGGATGTCTTAGCTTGAATCTTTATTTTATAAAAATTCCTTTCTAGATTGGTATTCTTAATGCTATTTTCAGACCGAGAGGTTGAGATTAGATCTAGGATGTTTTGCCATCGAGAGATGTTGTTGACATGCTTGAATCAATTAATGCTAGAGATTTACTTATTTAGCCTAAGAGATTAGATATGTAAGGAGTTTATTGACAATAATGAATCGGATTTTAATGCTTGCTTAGTCATGTTTCTCCAAGGAGAGTTGGGTAGGGGAGTGACTAAAGTTGATTTTTTCTATCACGAGAGTGTTTTATCAAGGTTTAGAGATTCATTGTCTTGGGAATAATTGCTTGAGCCATGTAAGATATCCAAAATTGATCAGGAGCACTTATGAGTCGATTACTCCATCCTTAGGAGCTTTCGCATCTTGATTGTTTAGCCTTTTACCTATAACTCGACCCATTACCCGAACTGGTACTCGATCACCAGCCTCGTGTATACCTTCGAGTTGTTCATCTTTGTGTTCTTGATTTGTTCTGTTGTCTGATTACCTACTCGATCCGGTACCTGAATGCTTGCATCGAGTGCTTAGGTCGTGTGGTTCTTGTTTTATTTACTTTTTTTTGTTTCTTCTAGGTTGTTAGATAAAACCCCATTGTTGCTTGGCTTGGCTTGTATTGTTCTAATCGTATTTTATCTGCTAGCATAACAACCATTTGGATTGATAACCCTTTGTACTACAACTGCATAGGTAATAGATACCCTGAGTGAAAATCATGTTATCACCGAGCTTACGGCGAGGTGAAGGAGTGATCCCATGTCTCAAATCTTTGAGTGGATCTCCTCCAATTCGAGATGGGGACCCGAAGTAAGGCGCCTTGCGAGGACTGCCCGATATGAGGTTTTGTTACCGAGGCTACGATGGATGGTAGGTTCCTTGTGTTAGATCGTTCAGCCGATGGTCGAGGATCGTCGAACAGGTGTCGACAGAGTTTGTTGTTCCTCCTGATAGGCTGATGTGGCGCGGTATTTGGCTGCAGGGGAGGAGGTGTGCAACGCTCAACCGCGTCCATCCTTCTGTTCGTATCGAAGATCATCTGGTAGAGATCCTTGGAGATCGTTTCGAATACGATCTGGAGATCATCTAGTGAGACGACCTGAGGGGATTGTGCAGTTTGCGCGGTAGAGGTCTGTTTGACATTGGATCTGTCAACAGGTCGCTCTCCATCGGTATTCTCGGCCCCTCGAGTGTGGGATTCGACATCTTCTGTCTTGGTTCGGGGAGTAGTCTGGTCGTCAGTTGAGTTTTCTGACGCGCCCTGACCACGTCGGACATAGACGAGTGGAGGAGGTATGGTCAAAGTGGTGGTTAGATCTGAGACGGTACCTAGAGAGTAGTGGCTCCAAGGCTTCTGGTGGCCAGAACATCCTGCTGAGACGGGGTTGCACCGGTGACACCATTGTTGGATGCAGGAGTCATGGTTTTGGGTTGCTTGAAAAACTTCGAGGAGGTTCTTAAGAGAGAAGTGACTTGAGAACTTTGCGTCCCTACAGACAGCGCAAATTGTAGAAATTGAGTTTCACACAATGAATTTTTTTGATGGGAGAAACAAATTCAATAAAGCTTTCTCTCTAAGAAATCGGATCAAAGCTATTAAGCAAAATGAATTAAAATCTCTTGAGAAAGAAGTTATGGTTTTTGCTCAAGAACTATGAAGAGCTAGGATTTTTGTATTAATTTCTGGATCCTTTACAAGGAGGGGGATTCCCCTTTATTTATATGCTTTCCTAGATTACAAAATATGTCTACTTTCCTAATAGATTGGACTAGAATTAGGAAAGTTTCTTCTTCTCCGTTAGGTCGGCCGTAGGGCGATTTGGGAAGTCGACTGTTTGTTCTTGGACTGGGCCTTTTGATCTTGTTGGACCTTCATTCAAAGGCTGAATTCAACATTTGGCCAAATTCCTGGGTCGGATAACCGGTTTGCTTTTTGGTTTAGACCGGTATGTCGGGGTGCCAATTCCCGCACCAACAGAAAGGGTTTAATGAGGCAATGGTCTCACACTTCACTAATGGTCTACTCTTTTGTTTGGAAGTCTACTTTAAGCCTAATACAAGCCCAAGAAAACTCAAAATAATCACTTTATTTTGTGGTCAAAGAGGGGTGAAGAAAATGGAGTTCAACTCACCTTGGGAAGGACATCTTGGGAGGGAAAACTTCAAGATTTGGGTCTCCATTTAACCATTTATATTTATTGTCTTTTAGTTTCAAGAATAATCAATATTTAGCTTTGTTACCAAGTTTCTTATCCCTATATAAACTCATGTAATCTCATTTGAGAATAATCAATCAATTTACTTTTCATCAAATGAGTGTATCTCTTTGTTCTTTCTCTAGAACAGAACACTTCCTTGTTTCTTTGTGTGTAATATCCAAGCAACAGACTCGTCTTGCTAGACTAGTGTGTCATATCTAGCAGCGATTGGAGTTGGAAATATCAGCAGCCTTCCGCAACTGCTGTGCGACCCCTCAATCCATGAAATCTCCCTCGTTGCACTTTGCACTTGGGCGAGTTTCTATCCTTTCTAATCTGGTTGAGTGATTCTCGAATTTGGGTGTATCAAATGGTATCAGAGCCACTCAACCAGTACTTGTTTGTTCATCTTCTCATCTTCCATTTCTAAATACTTCTTCTTCTTTCTATCTTAAATCTGGGCCATCTCCTTACCTAGGCCATCTCTATTACCAAAAAAAAAAAAAAGATTTGCATTTGGCTAGGTGGTGGAAGATAAATCTTGCTGGCTGAGGAGAAATCCAGCCTTGGAGTGGTTAAAACAGATTTCACAAAATCCTCTTGTCTTTCTATCTTCCTTCTTCCCTTGTTGCTTGAGAATTTCATTGGGTTGCTTGGATTTGTTCTCTTAACACTTAGGGAGAAAGCTCTTGAGTGACCTACCAAAATCGAGAGAAACACTTGTGTGTGTGTGAGGACTCTTTATCTGCTAAATTTTGGTGTTAAGTTTTCAGGAAACCATGGAAAGTGATGGAGAAAGAGATCAACCAGGAAATTCTGTCGCTAGGCTATCTAACTTGCAAATGAGGGCATTGAATGACACTATTACTAACCTTATGGATACAGGTTTAGAAAAACTACACCAGAGGCTCGACGAGATTTATAATAGCCAACAAACCCGTTCTAGACCCGCAGCCAGGAGAAAACATTCAAGGAGGACTTACCGGCCCGAGGAGGAAATTGAAGACGAGGAGTTCCATGAAGAAAATGGTCGATCCATCAACCGACCTAGACGAAATCATAGAAACCGTGATCAAGGTGATGTTAATCCTTTTGTTACAAGAAATGATAGAGTAGATGATCCGGATGTTTACCTAGATTGGGACAGGAAAATGGAGTTAGTGTTCGATTGTCAAAAAATTTCTGAACTCAAGAAGGTTAGATTAGGAGCAACTGAGTTTATAGGCTATGTTACTAACTGGTATGATCAAGTTGTGACTCACAGGATAAGGACAGGTGGATGATCAATAGCTTCATGGGATGAGCTCACTACATTAATGAGGAAACGGTTTGTGCCGGTTCATTACCACAAAGATCTCCACCAAAAACTCAGACGCTTGCTTCAAGGAACCAAATCTATGGAGGACTATTTCCAGGAACTAGAAAGCTTAATGATCAAGGCGGATGTAGATAAAACCTTAGAAGCTACCATGGCCAGATTCCTTTCAGGCCTCAACCGGGACATTCAGGACAAAATGGAGCTTCAAGAATATGAAGGCTTGGAGGAAATGTTGCAAAAGGCGGTTTTAATCGAACAACAAACCAAAAGGAGGGGTTTCTCTAAACCTTCCTTTGCTCCAAAACCAAGTTATCAAAATAAAGGTAAGTCTCCAACCCCTTCAAATTCAGTTTTTAAGACTAATGCTCCTACTCGTCTTGATAATGCAAAGGCAGTCGAGACCAACAACCAGGCAAGGGATATTCGGTGTTTCAAATGTCAAGGACTCAAGGACTTGGACATTATGCCAACAAATGTCCAAATTAAAAGGTAATGATCCTCCTAGAAAACAGTGTAGTGGAGTCCGAGGACGATAAAGAAAAAGAGGAAGATCTCGGTCCAATCTTTGACGAAGAGTAAGAACAGTTTGAATATCCAACTCAAGGGACACTTCTGGTCACTAGGAGATCATTGAGCGTTCAGCCTAAGTCCAATGAACGAGAACAAAGGGAGAATCTCTTTCACTCTAGATGTTTAGTTCAAAATAAAGTTTGTTATTTAATCATTGACGGTGAAAGCTGTACTAACGATGCTAGTGATACTCTTGTTAGGAAGCTTGGACTTGAAACCAGACCTCATCCACGACCCTTTAAACTAGAATGGTTGAATGAAACGGACGAACAGTACGTCAGGACGAGATCATGTGCAATGTCCTTCCCATGGATGCAAGCCATATCCTTCTAGGACGACCTTGGCAGTTTGATATGAAGGCGATACATGAGGGCTACACCAACCGACATTCCTTTGAGTATAAAGGAAAGAAGATCACTCTGGTTCCTTTAACTCCGTTTGAGGTCCATCAAGACCAGGTCCAGTTGAAGAAAAGCCGAGACAAATAAATTAAACCAGCAAACCCTGAGGTAACTCCTAAGAAATCCAACTTTTTTGTCAAAGAGAGTCAAGTAAGGAAATCTTTGTACTCTCAACAGCCATTGCTAATGCTTGTGTATAAAGAAACACTAATAGCATTCTCTGACCTTGCACTGGAGCTCCCGAGTGATTCGATAGATGTTTTGCAGGAATTCTCATATATCTTTCCAGAAGAGAACCCTAACGGTTTGCCGCCAATAAGAGGTGTAGAACACCAAATTGACTTCGTCCCAGGTGCCTCACTTCCAAACCGGCCGGTTTATCAAACCAATCTGTTGGAAACAAAGGAACTTCAAAAGCAGATTGGAGAGATTCTTGAAAAATGTTACATCAGGGAAAGCCTAAGCCCATGTGCTGTACTTGTTTTCCTTGTGCCTAAGAAGGATGGCTCTTGGCGCATGTGTGTAGACTGTCGTGCCATAAGCAACATTACGGTAAAGTATAAGCATCCAATCCCTAGGCTTGATGACATGCTAGATGAATTGCATGGCTCTTCTGTTATCTCAAAAATAGATTTGAAAAGTGCTTATCACCAAATTCGCATGAAAGAAGGTGATGAATGGAATACCGCATTCAAAACTAAGCTAGGATTGTATAAGTGGCTTATCATGCCTTTTGGCCTTACTAATGCACCTAGTACATTCATGCGTTTGATGAATCATATCTTGTGATCTTTTATTGGTTATTTTGTTGTTGTCTACTTTGATGACGTTATTATCTATAGCAAGAACCGTGAGGAACATAAGCTGCATTTGAAATCTGTCATAGACGTCCTTAGGAAAGAAAGGTTATTTGCAAATCTTAGGAAGTGCTCTTTTGGAACAAATAACGTGATTTTCTTAGGTTTTATTGTAGGTGCTGATGGAGAAGTAATGAGCTTTCATGGGCTAGCTAGGTTCTACGGGAGGTTTGTTTAGAACTTCAACACAATAGCAGCTCCACTCACAGAGGTAATCAAGAAGAATGTTGGTTTTAAGTGGGAACAAGCTCAGGAGGAGGCGTTTCAGATACTTAAAGGGAAGTTAACTCAAACTCCTCTACTTACACTTTCAGATTTCTCCAAAACTTTTGAGATAGAATGTGATGCCTCAGAAGTGGGTATTGGTGCTGTTTTGATGCAGGAAAAGAAACCCATTGCCTACTTTAGTGAGAAATTGGGAGGAGCCACACTCAATTACCCCACTTATGACCAAGAGCTATACGCTTTGGTTAGGGCACTTCAAACATGGCAACATTATCTTTGGCCACAGGAGTTTGTAATTCACACAGATCCTCAATCCTTGAAACACCTCAAAGGCCAACAAAAGTTGAACAAAAGGCACACACGTTGGGTTGAATTCATTGAGACTTTTCCCTACGTCATAAAATACAAACAAAGTAAGGAAAATGTGGTGGCCGATGCCTTGTCTATAAGGTATGTTATTCTTTCAGCTCTTGAAACTAAGTTGCTTGGTTTTGAGTTCATTGAGAAATTGTATGCAACTAACCAGGATTTTAAAGAGATTTATAGAAAATGCTCTAAAGTCGCTCTAAAATGCTCTAAAGTCGCTGAGGACAAATCCTTTTGAAGATGAGGGGCATGATATGACAATGGGCAACATTGAGAATGATCAAGTGGAAGCTGAGCTTGTTCTAGAAGATGCTATACTTGTACATGTTGGACCAATGACAAGGGCGAGGACCAAACAGCTTGCTGGAGCTGTCTAATTGATGTTTGACGATATTTGGAACAAAGAGGACAACTAAGTACAACACAACACCCTAACCTTGATCCTAACACAATGAAGAGCTAAGTGGACCGAAGGGTGTGTGGACATTGTACTCTTTTTTCTTATCCTTGGTTTTGTCCCAATGGGTTTTTCAAGAAAGGTTTTAATGAGGCAATGGACTCACACTTCACTAATGGTCTACACTTTTGTTTGGAAGTCGACTTTGAGCCTAATACAAGCCCAAGAAAGCCCAAAATAATCACTTTATTTTGTGGTCAAAGAGGGGTGACGAAAATGGAGTTCAACTAACCTCGGGAAGGACATCTTGGGAGGGAAAACTTCAAGAGTTGGGTCTCCATTCAACTATCTATATTTATTGTCTTTTAGTTTCAAGAATAATCAATACTTAGCTTTGTTACCAAGTTTCTTATCCTATATAAACTTATGTAATCTCATTTAAGAATAATCAATCAATTTCCATTTCATTTTATGAGTCTATCTCTTTTTTCTTTGTCTAGAACACATCCTTGTTTCTTGGTGTGTAATATCCAAGCAACAGTCTCCCTTGCTGGACTAGTGTGTCATATCTAGCAGCGATTGGAGTTGGGAATATCAGCAGTCCTCCGCAACTGCTATGGGACCCATCAATCCATTAAATCTCCCTCGTTGCACCTTACACCTGGGAGAGTTTCTATCCTTCCTAATCCGGCTGAGTGATCCTCGAATTTGGGCGTATCACATATCATTTTGCATAATAACGAAAATCAAATCAGACTAAGTTGTTGTCACCGTTGATTCTTCCCATCTTAAAAACGATGATATAGAGCTGCAAAATTCATGATGAGAATATATTTTTAAAAGAGTGTGGATTGATGATTTAAACCTGAAGTATATAACAACGGAGAGACCAAAAATCGAACCAAAGTCTGTAGCTTCTTAAAACAACCCAACTCATTTTTAAAAAAAGAAATAATAATATAGTTAAATACAACTCAACCAATAAACCAAACATCAACATGCACAGCAGAAACATATAAACCAACAACCTAGCATGCTTCTATACAATGTTCTAATATTAATAAAACATAACAAACAACACACAATCGAGACAATAGATCATCCTCCTCCTCCTCATCGCCATAATTCCACGTCACATACCTGCACACCACAAAGAACAATAGAGATGCGTAAGTATTATCATAAATACTTAGTGAGGCAATCCTCTCATCTACTGGGTTATACACACAAACAATTGAAATAACTCTAACCAACAAACAAAAATAAACAAACAAACCAGGAACTGCATCGACCAACACCAACCACTGCATCGACCGACACCAACTGGGGTTGCATCGACCAATGCAAGGCGCACCTGCATCGACTGGTGCCAACACTGCATCGACCGATGCATGCTCAACGTTTCACGAAATCACTAGTTGCATCGATTGACACCTCCACATGGCATTGACCGATGCTCCTACGTCAAAGTGTGCCGTCCTTGCATTTCATCGATCGACGCACATACCGATCATCATTCTTCCCTAACGCTTCTCGCCGGATCTTCGATCCTAAACCACCAAAACACGATCCAATGCCACAAAGAGGTTTCTCAAAGCCCCAAATAACACATAAACACTCTAACAAGCCAAGGATTTAATCACATAACACATAAACATGAAAATCAGAGAAAGTCTCAAGCTTAGATAAGCCATGGTCCTGCACTCACCTTTTCCAAAGAAGATTCTAATTCTAAGCTGACAGATCTACACTCCTAGCAAGTTCCTACAACGATCCTAGCTAGAAAAAAAAATATATTGGAGTATAGCAAAGAAAGAAAAAAAAAAAAGGTGTAAAAAAGAGCTAGCTCTTCAAAGTTAATACCATATGGATAACAAAAAAAAAAAGAGGGTTAAGATCAAGGGTGTTAATGGTTTACGTTTTTGGGTGCTAAATGAAAAAAAAAAAGAGACTGAAAAGAGGGTAGATCATTAAGAGTTAAGCTTTGTATGCCCCAATTGTTCTCAGTCTTAGATAGTTTTCATAATTCTAGCATTCCTTCTTGTTTGAGAGTAAGCCACCTAAAAATATTACTTGAAACCTACCTCCAAACGTCTTACCCTTAAAACCGATTGAGCTTGGTTCACTTTCCATTTGCAAGAATTCGCCAAACACTTTAATGAATGTGAAAGAGATGCTCTTTGGAATTGCAAGTATTTACTTTTAGTTGGAGGATGAACTAGATCGATGCATGGTGATAAGCATAGAAAAAAATTTGTAAGTATGATTGATTGATCTTAGCACCTTTAAACTATCTTTAAGGAGTATAGCTTGAATCCTTCGCTTGGCACTATGAGGTTATGAGTCCCCATTTTCAAACCTCATCCTCTTACTTTCTTGCTAGAGGACTAGCAAGAGATAAGTTTGGGGGTGTTAATAACTCTCTATTTTACACTTTCTTAGGCATCTTTTATTCATGTTTTCCATTGTATATAGCCTAACCTTATAATTTTTAGGTCTTAAACTTAGGAATTTGAATTTAGGTTATTTAGGGTGCTGCATTGTTGCATTAGTGCATTTTGGATGAAAACAGGTGCTTTGGAGCCTAAAAAGAGCAAGAATGAGGTGAAACCCAAGCGTGTACCTGATGGTGTGATCGTACAAGAAGAACAACCCGAGCCTAAACCTGATCAAACGAAACCGAGCGCGAGAATAACTACCCAAAGTCCAACCCAAGGAGGTACCCGACCATAGTCTCGTGTCGATCTTCGTACAAAGATGGGCGGCTGGGTCAAAGGGTTTCCATATATAAATCCTTTCCTTCTTTCTAACCCAGGCAGTCACATGCAAACACGAGAGAGCGAGAGCTACATTGAGAGAGAGAGAGAGAGAGAGAGAGAGAGCTGAATTACATTTTTACACGCTTTATTAGAATTTATTCTATTTTTGGTCTACGATTCTACTACTTCGATTCTCGATTACGCTTTGTTCTTTTACATTACATCACCCACTCTTATTTTTTGAAATTGTCATTCTTCTATGCTTGTGTGTCATTAAAAATAAGACCTGGAATTTAGTACCTCCTCCATCATATGCTAACATTGTCAACTCCATGTAGCTTTTTAAGCATAAACATGATGCACAAAGTAACCTCGCTTGCTATTAAGCTTGTGTGGTAGCAAATGGAAAGACTCAAGAGGAAGGCGTTGACTATTTTGAAACATTTGCACCTGTGGGAAAACCTGGAACAAATAGAGTTGTCCTACATGTTGCAGTCGCCAAAGGTTGGGGTACAAAAAACTCGATGTCAAAAATGCTTTCTTACATGGAAACCTCACATAAACTATATACATGCATCAACTTCCAGGTTTTTTTGACAAATCCAATCCACATTATGTTTGCAAGTTAAATAAATCTATTTATGGATTGCAATAGTGACAACTACCGGTTCGTTTACAAGCATGGAGCAGATATTTCTTACCTACTTCTATGACATAATCCTAACGGCTTCAAGTCAATCACTAATTGATAAAATCCCTCAAGGGTGAGTTTCCAATAACTGATGGAGGCATATTAAGTTATTTTCTTGGCGTCAAAGTAGATCATAACAAGGAGGGAATGCAAGATTGTAAGTCGATAGCAACTCCAGTCGATGTCAACTTGAAACTCACGACTGAATGTGGTGATAAGATCTCCAATCCAATAGAGTATCGTAGCTTGGCTGGTGCCCTACAATATCTCACGTTTACAAGATCGACATCATTTATGTAGTGCAACAAGTTTTTTTGTTTATGCATGATCCGCGATTGCCACATATGAAAACTTTGAAGAGAATCATCTGTTATCTTCAGGGCATAAAGAGTCATGGTCTTCAGCTATATCATGGCAACTTAGGGTCCCTAACAGCTTATACCGACTCCGATTGGGCTGGTTGCTCAGACACATGATGGTCTACATCAGGGTATTATGTCTATCTAGTTGAGAATTTAATCTTGTGGTCTTCAAAACGTCAACAAAAAGTGTCCTGCTCGAGTGATGAATCTGAGTACAAAGGTGTTGCAAATGTTGTTGTTCAAACATGTTGGATACAAAATCTTCTACTGGAAATGCAATGTCCAACGAGATCTACAACTTTGGTCTTATGCGACAATATAAGTGCAGTGTATCTCTCTAACAACCCAACTCACCATCAACGAACAAAACATATAGAGATTGATCTACACTTTGTCCGAGAAAAGGTTGTGCATGGTCAAGTAAAGGTTCTACATGTTCCTTCTTCTCTGCAGTTTGCTAAAATATTCACAAAGGGCTTGCCAACAACGTTATTCAACGAGTTCAGGTCCAGTTTGACTGTCAGAAGCTCCGACAATTTCACTACGGGAGAGTGAAGGAATATGAAATATTCGATCCTCACAATTTGGTCAACTACTAGTTACATATCTTCTCCAATATCAAGCCCATCAAATAGAAGATGCCCTCGGCCAACCTTCAAAAATCCATTCCTCCTCTAAGAAACTGCCTAAAAGTGACAAGACTCCTATGCTAATCTTCATAATCTGCAAAGACAGAACCACTCATAGTTCTTCACACTTTCTTCCGGATACGGCGACATCGTATACAAGGCGACTTTGTTGCACCTAGGTAGAAGCAAAACCCATAGGACCAGCTCTCGATCAGAACTGAAAAAGCAAAGAAAAGGAGCGAAACATCTAAACTGGGTACCACCAATCTCAATCAAAGTTAGCGGAAGATCGAACCAGAATGAACCCAAAGAGAACTCTAAAGCACACATAAGAACTTGTAGGCCTGACAATCACCACGAAGAGGAATCATTCATTCTAAAACAAGCATAAACTGGGAACTTAAACTTCTATCCAAAACAGTCAGAGACAAAACAAAACCTAATCAACTAATTTCGGAAAGATATTGCCTTTTCCACATCCCATACCGTCAGAGAAGACAAGGTAAACGAAACATCTCTGAAACTAAACCAGCCTACTAATTGAAACTACCAAAGCGATTCAATCTAACCCTAGCAAAAGAGCAAAGAAGAAAGGCTGGATAGTCGGTTTACCGGACCAAAGAGCTGAAGCAAGACAAAAGGTCACAGATTCGTGAATCCCTTTCTAAGACAGAGCAACCAGTAGATCTACAGATCTCAGAAGCCCAAACAGACAACTCTCTCTGGAGAAGCTGACCACCTGCAATGCCTCCAAAGCTCGCCGAGATGGACCACCGTCATAGCCCGACGAAACTCTTCTCTACTTAACCACCAGAGCTAAGACAAAGCGAGGGAAACAACAACTAAATGAAAAGGAAACTACTGGGTACTCTTTCATGGCCGCGGCGAGGAGCGCCAATCATTGGAAAGGGCAAACGAAAACGAAATCTTGGATGGACGGCGGCTGGTTTGTGTTTAGGCGAGAGAGAAAATTAGGTTTGATGCACGACCAATATGCACTAACTATTTATAAAGAAAATTTGTTTTAATTTTATTAATTTTTGTTAAATTTATTAGTTAAATCTCTTGGGCGCCTAGCCGATTAAACGGCCGCATAGACGCTGATCGGAACACATCCACATCGTATCAAATCGTTCAAACTAATCGGTACTTGATTAATTATCCGCTTAATTGATTATTTCTCTTACGACCGATGTGGGATACATCAAATACATGCCTTGCCTTCATTGGTTTTCAACAAAAAAAAGCTATTAAATAACATTTAAACCCATATTTTACACGTGTGCACACATAGTATTGTTCTCTGTCATATCACTATTTTATAAGCTTGATTTTGTTTTGTAATTACTACAAGGAGAAATATTGACTACAAATGAATGAGTATGAATGAATACCTAAGACCATATCCAATGTATTTTTTCTTCTATAGTAGAGGCAATTTTGCTCTAACACACTTCTATTCTCACTTTTAAAATAAATAATGCTATTTTTCTTTTAAAGAAACTCTATTTTTTTCCTGTATAAATAGAGGAAAATATAGTAATATCTATTTTAGAGGTGAGAATACAGGTGGATTGGATCAAATTATGTTTGATGCACGACCAATATGCACTAACTATTTATAAAGAAAATTTGTTTTAATTTTATTAATTTTCGTTAAATTTATTAGTTAAATCTCTTGGGCGCCTAGCCAATTAAACGGTCGTATAGACGCTGATCGGAACACATCCACATCGTATTCCATCAAATCGTTCAAACTAATCGGTACTTGATTTGTTATCCGCTTAATTGATTATTTCTCTCACGGCCGATGTGTGATACATCAAATACATGCCTTGCCTTCATTGGTTTACAAAAAAAAAACTATTAAATAACATTTAAACCCATATTTTACACGTGTGCACACGTAGTATTGTTCTCTGTCATATCACTATTTTATAAGCTTGATTTTGTTTTATAATTACTCCAAGGAGAAATATTGACTACAAATGAAGTAAATGAGTATGAATGAATACCTAAGACCATATCCAATGTATTTTTTCTTCTGTAATAGAGGCAACTTTGCTTCAAAACACCTCTATTCTCACTTTTGAAATAAATAATGCAATTTTTTTTTAGAGAAACTCTATGTTTTTCTTCTATAAATAGAGGAAAATATAGCAACATCTATTTTAGAGGTGTGAATAAAGGTGGACTGGATCAAATTTACTTCTAAAATAGATTGCTATATTTTTTTCTATTTGCAGAGGAAAAAAATAGAGATGGATTGGAGATGCTCGAATGTATTAGAAATATACAAGTTAGTTACCTTAGTGTATTTTTCAACTTTTGTTTTAACTGAAATTTATACTATAGTAAAATTTACTACATAACAATTTCTATTTTACATTATATATATTATACTAAATATAAAATAAAATAATTATTAAAAACTAGTCCTCGATTAATCCCTTGAAATTTTCTATTTCTCTCATAGGCGCTAGGCACACCCTCAAAGCCCGAATAGCGCCTAACGATTTTTGAAACAGGATTAAATTTGATATTACATGTTATATATATATATATATATGTATATATTATTTTGTCAACAATAAACAAGATTCGCTCAAATGAGCCAATTGATAGGAAAATCGTTTACATAGGTAATTTGATGCGACTCTAATCTAGCACGTCGCGCCAGCTTGTCGGCAATACCATTTTGTGAACGGGGAATCAAGACTAGAGAAAAAGATAGGAATTCTTCCTTATCTGCCCCAATGTCGTCCAAGTACGTTTTGAATGCGGGCCACTCGGAAGGCGAAGACACCATTTCACCAAGTCAGAGCAATCGGTGAGAAAAACAACATTCTCATTATCTGCTCCAATCATACATCTCATTGCCCAAATTAGTGCCTCCACTTCTGCATAGAGTGGTGATAGACTGCAGCGAAGGTTAGATGCACCCATAGTGGGAGGTACCCCTTCAGGGGAAATGCAATGCCATCCTCTGCCAGTGTGTTTATCCGTCACTTTCCAAGATCCATCCACGAAACACCGGTGGCCAGTTACTTGACCACTAACCGAATTTCTAGCAGTAGCCGTAGAACTAAAGGACGACCGAGAGCCATCCTGCGGAGATAACCTAGGGGTATCAACCTGCGCTGCAAACCAAAGTTTAGCTTCCTTCTCCCCTAGCCGTAAGATTGCAAGCGGGTTGGAGTCCAAAATGCTAAACTTTTTATCATTTCTAGCTTTCCAAATATACCAAAGGATCCACGGGAAAACATCCACCGAAGAGATCTGCTGAAATCTCCAAAATAATGAGTCCATGTTTGCATAGACAGATTCTGAAGGGAAACAGCCCGAAGAAACTGGGAATTGGGACAGCGTCCAAACCTGTCTGGCTGGGGGACATAAAAATTGGGGATGATTTATTGTCTCCTCAGGCCCGCCACAAATACCACACTCACTATCTCAGCCCATACCACGTCGTCGTAGATTAGCTGTGGTTGCTATGCAATGCAACCCGTAAGTGTTTGCCACAAAAAAATGTCAAATTTTTGGTGGAAACCGAATTTGCCAAACACAAGCTTGTAGAGGTATAATATTTGGACCAGAAGTAAATGGAGAGGCCACCAGATTCTATCTCAAAGCTTTATACCTAGACTTAACTGTGTACATGCCAGTTTTTGTCAAGTGCCAACCCAACCTATCCGGGGAATGTAGATTACCAAGAGGTAACACAGAAATAAGGGCAACATCTTCCGGCTCGAAAAAAGCCGAAAGCAACGCCACGTCCCAGGAATATGTGTTCCTGTCAATGAAAGTTTCAACTCGAAGCGTAGGATCGATAGACGATCCCGAACGCAATGCTGGTCTCGAGAATTGAGCAAGAATCCAGGGATCAGACCATACTAAAATGGAATAACCAGATCCTACTCGTTTAATCAGTCCTTTGTTTACCAGAGAGCGAGCAGACACCATACTACTCCATCCATAAGATGGTGAGTAGGATTTAATCGGATCCAACGGGTTGGAATGCCGATAGTATCAACCTTAAAAGACCTTAGCAAATAAGGAATCTGGGACTGTTATCAACCGCCAAAGCTGTTTAGCTAACAAAGCGGTGTTAAAGTCATCCAAACACCGAAAACCCAAACCACCCTCTGTCTTATCAATACACAACTTGTCCCAAGCGACCCAATGTAATTCTCGTGATTCCCCCGACGAACTCCACCAAAAATTAGGGATCGCAGCAGTGAGCTTCCGTGTGACCGTTTTCAGAAGTAGGAAACATGACATGACAAAAGTAGGGACGACAGTCACTACTGATTTGATCATGACCTCCTTCCCTCCCTTAGAAAATAACATGGCAGGCCAGCCACCGGTTTGTATTTGTAATCGATCCTGAACAAAGGAAAAGATTTTTGTCTTTGAACCCCCTAGACTTTCTGGAATTCCTAAATAGGAATTCATACCCCCCCCCCCCCCAAGTGGTGATTCCCAAAGTGACCTTTAGTTCCTCCCGCACGTTCGCTTCTACCTTATGTCCAAACTGAACCGGCGATTTCTGGAAATTTTTTCGCTGTCTAGAAACTCGTTCATAATGCCAAAGAATCCCTAAAATAACCTCACACTGCTCCTTTTTGGCTAGACAGAAAAAAAATACTGTCATCCACAAACAACAAGTGAGAGATCGCGGGGCTAGCAGTTGACACCCGAATACTCGTGATAATGTTTCGACCGTTCCGCTTTGCGGAGATTGACAATAAGAACCTCTGTACAAAGATTAAAAAGATATGGCGACAGGGGATCCCCCTGTCGTAGTCCCCTAGAAGGGAGAATGCAACCATGTGGTTGGCCGTTTAGTAAGACTTTATACTGAACAGACTGCACACACCACATGACCCAAGTAATCCATTTTCCACATAAGCCAAATTTCCGTAACAAATGTTCAATGAAAGGCCATTCAATCCGATCATAGGCCTTACTCATGTCAGTTTTAATGGTCATAAATTTTTCCTTGCAAGAAGGATTGGTGCAGAGACCATGGAACATCTCTTGAGCAATCAAAATGTTGTCTGTAATCAGTCGTCCCTCCACAAAGGCCAATTGCGTCTCAGAAATCAATGTCGGCAAAAACGCACGCAATCGCTGACATAAAATCTTTGAGATAATCTTGTATCCCACATTACAAAGGCTGATAGGCCTCCATTCAGTCATCCAAGTCGGCTTATCCACTTTCGAAATAAGACAAATATTAGTCATATTTAACCTTTTGTCAAAGACCCTGTCTTGAAAAAAGGAGTTCACCAGAAGTCTCAAATCCGCTTTAATTGTATTCCATGCCCTCTGGTAGAAAAGTGACGTCATGCCATCCGGCCCAAGGGCCTTATCAGGATGCATCATAAACAAAGCCTCTTTTATTTCCAGTTATGTGGCCGACCGTGTCAAAGACTCATTCATTTCATCTGTAATGGACTTAAAAATTTCATCCAGTGGTTGCTCAAAATTTGTGGGGTTCGTGGAAGTCAATAACCCTTGGAAGTAAGAGGCAGCTATGCGCTGAACTTTAGTCTTCTCTGTAACCCATTGATCAGTCTCGTCATGGAGTCCCACGATGCGATTATTCGCCCGTCGCTGCTTTGTTTGGGCATGAAAATAGCTAGTATTTTGATTCCCAAAACGCATCCAGTGGCTTCTCCTTTTCTGATACTAGTACCCGATAAGCCTCACGCAGCTTCCAAATTAGTTCGGAAATAACCTCAACTGAAACAGTATCATCCTCTTGGGCTGCAGCTAACCGGTATGGTCTTGATCAGGGTCCACTTCTTGGACTCCCTTACCACCCGGCCTATCCCTTCCTTACCACCATCCATATGAACCCTGCTCATTATGGCCGGTTTCCTATAGAAGCATACCTCCTACTTTGGTACATGGCAGATCTTTACACTATTGCAGTCCTCATCCACAAAAGTCAACTGCTCCAGTACTTGGCGAAATGCATATTGACTAGACGAAAAGCGCATTACAAATTACTATACAAGTGGCTCATATTATTCCATGATGTTACCTGGTGGCAAGAACATGTTCGTGCACAACCTGAGTTGGATATACTTGTCACGTTCAGGATCACTACAATCCAAGAAGAACAAGACGGGGAAATCATTATCCTAAAGAAATATGATGCGAACGTTGAGACAAGCTACAATAATGATGCTTTTGCCTCGGGAAACTTCCATCAACGCGCAAAGCAAATTGCATTATTGAATGGATTTAATGAATCTGAAGTTGACCCTAATCTTCTTTGTCCTCACACAGCACACTGGCACAACAGACACGTCTACCCGCTAGGATTCGCTGAAGAAATACGACAAGTGTTAGCAGGCTTTCATGATCAATACGCATGGCCACAATCAAATCCAGATCATCCGGTCTACAGAGTTGAAGGGAAAAAATACAAGATAAAGCGATACATTCCAGGCCAAAAGATCTACGTCACAGAAGTCGCCTCAGACAGTGAAGAAGACGACAACAGATAAGATAAACGTCGCCTCTCTTTTGGAGACAGGAGGAATAAATAATAAGTGTGTGATATATGATAGTGAAGTATATGGTTGTGAGAGAGTTGAATAAATGGAGGGTTGTAAAATAAAGTAGAGAGTTGAATAAATAGAGGGTTGTAAAATAAAGCATAAAAATATCTTAGGGAATATTACATAGAATATTCCCTAAGACTTGTAATATAAATACTAAGGCTTGGTGAAGAGTTTCATTCAAGCTGGAGTGAGTAAGTTTGAGTGTGAGAGTCTTAAGAGTCTTAAGAGCCTTTGTAATCCTTTGAGTGTTTCAATAATAAAATATATCCCCTTGGTAAAAGATCTTTCTTATATCCTTACATAATCATATAATCATTTTCTAAAATACTTCCTAAACACTTAGCATTGATCCTAAAAATCTCCTAAGTGGTTGTACCACTATGTGTGTGTAATTGAAACTCAAACTAGATAAAACAAAACAAAAACAAGGAGGTGATTAATAAGCTTATAGAGAGACAACTCGATCCCAACGAGGAAGCTCTTGATGAGGTCAAAGGAACATCCCAACCAAACAAGAACACAGGCTGACCGAGATTTCCGTATTCTTCTATCTGCGATAAGTAGATTTCGTCTTCTCTAGCTTCCCATACGTTTTTATAGTCAACTGTAAACACTTGGTGATGCTTGAAATTAGGTCCTTGCCATAGATGACACCAAAACAACCCATCATCCATATTGTAACGCAAATTGTAGGATCCTGTTGGATGCACCCTGTGGTATCCCATATCTTGTTTGGTGGATTTGCAATGGACTATGAGATCGTTCTTTTCATGAAGTTTGTTCCTGATCCACACGGAATTTGAGTATGATAAGGCTATGTTACTCATCATGGTAAGGTCAAAGGCGAAAACAAAAAGGAGAAACGATAAACGATTCATCTTTGTATATATGAAAAACACTAATGGTCGATCGATTTTGCAGAATATATGTTACAATACAAGGCTTAGTTTCTTCTTCTATTTATAATAAAAATACTAGTCATAGTCGCTAACGTCGTACTAGGTTTAGGAATTAGGATCCACAAAGTTAAAGTGAACTGAAAACAATAATTATTAGGATTAAATTAACTACTAGTAAATTTATAAGATACACGATAACAAAAAACGCACTTATCCTTCAGTTATCAAATAAATAACAATTATCTTTGTTTTTATGGATTTCTCAAAAAAAAAAAAAGCTCAAAAATATTGAAAACGGAAAACGAAAACCGGAGAATCGGTTTTGTCACCATAACCAAACCGGAAAAATAAAAACCTAAACCGGTTTTCTCCACAGTTGGAAACAAACAAAAAAAAAACGAAACCAAATGTACACACAGCAAAACAAATCACTGATTCAGAAACTAACAACTCTGTTTCAAACTTTTCATAANGCCCTAATCTTCTTTGTCCTCACACAGCACACTGGCACAACAAACACGTCTACCCGCTAGGATTCGCTGAAGAAATACGACAAGTGTTAGCATGCTTTCAGGATCAATACGCATGGCCACAATCAAATCCAGATCATCCGGTCTACAAAGTTGAAGGGAAAAAAGACAAGATAAAGCGATACATTCCAGGCCAAAAGATCTACATCACAGAAGTCGCCTCAGACAGTGAAGAAGACGACAATAGATAAGATAAACGTCGCCTCTCTTTTGGAGACAGGAGGAATAAATAATAAGTGTGTGATATATGATAGTGAAGTATATGGTTATGAGAGAGTTGAATAAATGGAGGGTTGTAAAATAAAGTAGAGAGTTGAATAAATAGAGGGTTGTAAAATAAAGCATAAAAATATCTTAGGGAATATTACATAGAATATTCCCTAAGACTTGTAATATAAATACTAAGGCTTGGTGAAGAGTTTCATTCAAGCTGGAGTGAGTAAGTTTGAGTGTGAGAGTCTTAAGAGTCTTAAGAGCCTTTGTAATCCTTTGAGTGTTTCAATAATAAAATATATCCCCTTGGTAAAAGATCTTTCTTATATCCTTACATAATCATATAATCATTTTCTAAAATACTTCCTAAACACTTAGCATTGATCCTAAAAATCTCCTAAGTGGTTGTACCACTATGTGTGTGTAATTGAAACTCAAACTAGATAAAACAAAACAAAAACAAGGAGGTGATTAATAAGCTTATAGAGAGACAACTCGATCCCAACGAGGAAGCTCTTGATGAGGTCAAAGGAACATCCCAACCAAACAAGAACACAGGCTGACCGAGATTTCCGTATTCTTCTATCTGCGATAAGTAGATTTCGTCTTCTCTAGCTTCCCATACGTTTTTATAGTCAACTGTAAACACTTGGTGATGCTTGAAATTAGGTCCTTGCCATAGATGACACCAAAACAACCCATCATCCATATTGTAACGCAAATTGTAGGATCCTGTTGGATGCACCCTGTGGTATCCCATATCTTGTTTGGTGGATTTGCAATGGACTATGAGATCGTTCTTTTCATGAAGTTTGTTCCTGATCCACACGGAATTTGAGTATGATAAGGCTATGTTACTCATCATGGTAAGGTCAAAGGCGAAAACAAAAAGGAGAAACGATAAACGATTCATCTTTGTATATATGAAAAACACTAATGGTCGATCGATTTTGCAGAATATATGTTACAATACAAGGCTTAGTTTCTTCTTCTATTTATAATAAAAATACTAGTCATAGTCGCTAACGTCGTACTAGGTTTAGGAATTAGGATCCACAAAGTTAAAGTGAACTGAAAACAATAATTATTAGGATTAAATTAACTACTAGTAAATTTATAAGATACACGATAACAAAAAACGCACTTATCCTTCAGTTATCAAATAAATAACAATTATCTTTGTTTTTATGGATTTCTCAAAAAAAAAAAAAGCTCAAAAATATTGAAAACGGAAAACGAAAACCGGAGAATCGGTTTTGTCACCATAACCAAACCGGAAAAATAAAAACCTAAACCGGTTTTCTCCACAGTTGGAAACAAACAAAAAAAAAACGAAACCAAATGTACACACAGCAAAACAAATCACTGATTCAGAAACTAACAACTCTGTTTCAAACTTTTCATAAATACCCTATTTACACACTTTTAATCCATCTCTTTGATATCTTTTCATCGGCCGTACACATGATCATCATATTCAAGCTCTGTTACTCCGAGCATCGCAAGATCAAGATGACATTTCATCTCGGATTTGGTCTGTTGCAGCTGTGTATAAGTGTCGATCATACCCGCAATATTTGTATTTTTCCCGCTTGAATGTGTTTTTGGTTCTNTACAATACAAGGCTTAGTTTCTTCTTCTATTTATAATAAAAATACTAGTCATAGTCGCTAACGTCGTACTAAGTTTAGGAATTAGGATCCACAAAGTTAAAGTGAACTGAAAACAATAATTATTAGGATTAAATTAACTACTAGTAAATTTATAAGATACACGATAACAAACAACGCACTTATCCTTCAGTTATCAAATAAATAACAATTATCTTTGTTTTTATGGATTTCTCAAAAAAAAAAAAGCTCAAAAATATTGAAAACGGAAAACGAAAACCGGAGAATCGGTTTTGTCACTATAACCAAACCGGAAAAATAAAAGCCTAAACCGGTTTTCTCCACAGTTGGAAACAAACAAAAAAAAACGAAACCAAATGTACACACAGCACAAATCACTGATTCAGAAACTAACAACTCTGTTTCAAACTTTTCATAAATACCCTATTTACACACTTTTAATCCATCTCTTTGATATCTTTTCATCGGCCGTACACATGATCATCATCTTCAAGCTCTGTTACTCCGAGCATCGCAAGATCAAGATGACATTTCATCTCGGATTTGGTCTGTTGCAGCTGTGTATAAGTGTCAATCATACCCGCAATATTTGTATTTTTCCCGCTTGAATGTGTTTTTGGTTCTAATCCTTCTTCACCTTTCAAGATTGAGACAATCTCTTCCATACCAGGTCTTCGGGACTCTTCATTGATCACACAAGCCGCTGCAGCACGGATCATCCGGTCCATCTCAACCGAGTTTTTTCTTGNGTATTCTTCTATCTGCGATAAGTAGATTTCGTCTTCTCTAGCTTCCCATACGTTTTTATAGTCAACTGTAAACACTTGGTGATGCTTGAAATTAGGTCCTTGCCATAGATGACACCAAAACAACCCATCATCCATATTGTAACGCAAATTGTAGGATCCTGTTGGATGCACCCTGTGGTATCCCATATCTTGTTTGGTGGATTTGCAATGGACTATGAGATCGTTCTTTTCATGAAGTTTGTTCCTGATCCACACGGAATTTGAGTATGATAAGGCTATGTTACTCATCATGGTAAGGTCAAAGGCGAAAACAAAAAGGAGAAACGATAAACGATTCATCTTT
>NC_025691.1:1162979-1185337 GCF_000633955.1 Camelina sativa
ACACTTGGTGATGCTTGAAATTAGGTCCTTGCCATAGATGACACCAAAACAACCCATCATCCATATTGTAACGCAAATTGTAGGATCCTGTTGGATGCACCCTGTGGTATCCCATATCTTGTTTGGTGGATTTGCAATGGACTATGAGATCGTTCTTTTCATGAAGTTTGTTCCTGATCCACACGGAATTTGAGTATGATAAGGCTATGTTACTCATCATGGTAAGGTCAAAGGCGAAAACAAAAAGGAGAAACGATAAACGATTCATCTTTGTATATATGAAAAACACTAATGGTCGATCGATTTTGCAGAATATATGTTACAATACAAGGCTTAGTTTCTTCTTCTATTTATAATAAAAATACTAGTCATAGTCGCTAACGTCGTACTAGGTTTAGGAATTAGGATCCACAAAGTTAAAGTGAACTGAAAACAATAATTATTAGGATTAAATTAACTACTAGTAAATTTATAAGATACACGATAACAAAAAACGCACTTATCCTTCAGTTATCAAATAAATAACAATTATCTTTGTTTTTATGGATTTCTCAAAAAAAAAAAAAGCTCAAAAATATTGAAAACGGAAAACGAAAACCGGAGAATCGGTTTTGTCACCATAACCAAACCGGAAAAATAAAAACCTAAACCGGTTTTCTCCACAGTTGGAAACAAACAAAAAAAAAACGAAACCAAATGTACACACAGCAAAACAAATCACTGATTCAGAAACTAACAACTCTGTTTCAAACTTTTCATAAATACCCTATTTACACACTTTTAATCCATCTCTTTGATATCTTTTCATCGGCCGTACACATGATCATCATCTTCAAGCTCTGTTACTCCGAGCATCGCAAGATCAAGATGACATTTCATCTCGGATTTGGTCTGTTGCAGCTGTGTATAAGTGTCAATCATACCCGCAATATTTGTATTTTTCCCGCTTGAATGTGTTTTTGGTTCTAATCCTTCTTCACCTTTCAAGATTGAGACAATCTCTTCCATACCAGGTCTTCGGGACTCTTCATTGATCACACAAGCCGCTGCAGCACGGATCATCCGCTCCATCTCAACCGAGTTTTTTCTTGTACATTTTAGTCTTGGATCAAGCAGCTCCTCTATGGATTCTATCCCTCTTTGCAACAACGGTTTTGCCTATAAAGGATTTCAAAAAAGAGCTAAGTAAGTCTTTTTCCAAAACAATCCTAAATTTACTTGACGCAAACCCGATAAGATCACAAATTCAATACTAGTAGTAGTAGTAGTTAACAAGGGAATGATGTGACATACCCAAACAACCAAGTTTTCTTGACCAGATGTTCTTCTGGCTTCGATTGGTTTCCGACCAGTTATAAGCTCAAGCAACACAACCCCAAAGGCGTAAACATCGGTCTTGTCAGATATCTTACCATGCTGGAAATACTCAGGAGCCAGATAGCTGCAAGAAATACTTTTGTTAGCTGATTAGATCATTAAGAATTAGGCCTTAAAGGAGGAAAAAAAACAACTCATGGCAAAGGTTTCGATCTATACCCGAATGTGCCTTTCACGGTTTTGCAGAGAAAAGGAACAGAAGGTGCAGCTGTCCAAGTAGCTAACCCGAAATCACACAACTGAACAAACAAAAAACATCAAAACCATTATTGGTTTGCTCACCAATCATCAAGTATATCATTTCATTTTGTGGAAAAAACTTTTATCTTTACCTTTGGTATCTTCTTTGAGGAAAGAAGAATATTGGAAGGTTTGATATCTCTGTGAACAACACATTGCTCTGTCTCGTCATGGAGTCCCACGATGCGATTATTCGCCCGTCCCTGCTTTGTTTGGGCATGAAAATAGCTAGTATTTTGATTCCCAAAACGCATCCAGCGGCTTCTCCTTTTCTGATACCAGTACCCGATAAGCCTCACGCAGCTTCCAAATTAGTTCCGAAATAACCTCAACTGAAACAGTATCATCCTCTTGGGCTGCAGCTAACCGGGTAATGTTAACCCGCCGGGGTTCGCCGCTGAGATCCATGAAGATGGATTTACCGTTACAGTTCCTGTTGGATACCAAGTCAATGTCAATCCTCTTCATCCGCCAATAGTTCAGATTCAGAACAATGATGGTCAAGTTGGACAAGGCCAAGTTCAAGGTCAGGAACAGGTACAAGCGAATCCAGTTCTCACAGGTGAGCGAGCTTTATCAAAGATGATTTTCTCATGTGGTGATTTGATCTATAATGATGAATGGTGATTTGTTTGCTGACTTACTATGATTTTAAGAAGTATCCACACTAATTTGGTTCTATAATTTTTGCAGCCCAAATTGAAGCGGCATCGCTTCAACGAAGGCTATTCCAGCATGAGGTTTTATACCTCTTGCAAAACGACACAATTGAACTAGAAGCAGAGATGGAAAAGAACGTGGTGAATGGTCTCCTCATGTATCCATTTGAATTCCGAAGGAGAAGCGATGGACACAGATATCCACGTGGCGGGCATACTTACCTTGACCTCCAGGTATGGCTTTTGTCTTATCTTTTTTTATATGTATCATTTCTTGTAAAGATATAGTGACCCTACTCTTTCATCATGGATTGTTCTTTTGTACTATTAACTTGTGTATATTTTAACCACAGCTGATTGGTGAGGTTGGTGTGTGTTACCGGCACTCGGTTCTTCCGGATCTTCCTGGTGGGGTCGTAACAGTCCGCCGCTACTACCTGGATTCCGCTAACCCGGGTAAGCTTCTGGTCCACTATATACGGGGTCAAGACCATGTTGAGGATAATATGCCACAAATCCCAGTGCAACATCCACCAGCTTGAGTCTGGGTAGTTTTTCTTTTTATTTGATCCCTGTTTTTTTTGCTACTTGAGTGGGATCCGGAAATATAGTTTCTTACACCATTTGAACTTTGTCTGTGTAATGTGTTTGACTTATTTTTTGGTGTTGTGCACACGTTATATGGAATCTATGATTTCATGATATGATGTTCAATCATGCTATGTTTTAATGGAGTAACAATGAAATGAGTAATTAGCCTTAAAGAGTTGTTTGGTTTTTAGTTCCATTTTGAGCTCGTGCTTATAAATGATGATTTCAACAGTTCAGGATGTTTTATGGAGGCATGTTTTAGTAGAGCAACAATGAATTTGTAATTAGCTGTAAAATGGTGGTTTAATCCATGTGTCATTTTTGGTCTGGTTAATAATCTCGTTACTTGCGTACATAAAGTCAAATTAAATAAGAACAAGTAAAAAAAAAAGGAGAGCTTCGTGGATTAAGTTCTCTCGGCATGGATAAAGATTTTCCGTATCACATAACTTTGTGATGGTTTGAGCCTTTGAGGATAAAAAGCGACCTTTTATCACCGCAAACCACTCTTCTCTCAATTACACTCATATGAAATAAATTTAGAAAGGACTTAAACAGAGAATTGCAGACAAAAGTAAATGAAGAGGGGAATTTTAGCGTGTTCGGGTCTCAATCGTGAAATCCTACTTACGCCGGGAAATTTATGTCCCAAAATCCAGTAAAAATCAAGGTTACATATTTGGCTCTCTCCATAGAGCTTCTACATACACAACTCAAATTCAAATCCTACACGCATTCAAAACTCTCCCTTCCGTCGCACCCACTCAGTGCGTTTTGTCCCTTGTTTTTTCCTCTTTCATTCGAACGTCACTTGCAGGTGAATGGATGGTTAGAAAAGCCACTATTTGAGAAAATTTAATCTAGCTTGTCGCTTTGTAGACTGGTTTGAATGCCATCCAAAATGTGTTATTCCTATAACTAAAATCAACTTTTTTTGTAATTGATTTTTGATGGCATTCAAACCATTCTACAAAGCGACAAGCTAGATTATTTTTTTTTCAAATAGTGGCTTTTAGTTTCATGAAATTATAGCCAAAAGAAGTTGATTTTAGTTATAAGAAAACAATAATAATTATATAAAAAAAAATCAATTTCATGAAATTTAATCTAGCTTGTCGCTTTGTAGACTGGTTGGGATTTTTATGCCATGAAATTGTTTTTTTTTATAATTATTATTGTTTTCTTATAACTAAAATCAACTTTTTTTGTCATCTTCCCAACCGGTTTTGCCAGTTCACCAACCGCCATCTCGTTGATTCACTCGCCGGTTGACATCTCTTTCATGAAACCTACAAATATATAGCAAATCATATACTCTATCTGTTTCATATTAAGTGTTATTTTAGAATTTCTCACATATATTAAGAAAATCATTAAATTTTCTATTTTACCTCTTATTAATATATTATACAACTTTTTCTATTGGTTAATACATTAAATTAATAAGGACAAAATTGAAAAATTTATCAAATATTTATATTAAAAATACAAAATGACACTTATTTCGAAACAAAAATTTCACTTCCGAGGGATTAATACACTTCCCGTTGGTTCGGCATGGATTCTACTCGCTTCTCCTGGTTAGGCCTTTTTGCTTTGACGGGTCGGGCTACATTCTTATTCCAGCCCGATCCGTTTGTCTCGGGAACAGTCGTTTAGACGAAGTGATCAACTGCAGCACCAACATATACATATATGGTCTTAGACTCAGTTGTACTCAGATTTCACTTTATAATCTCCTAGAAAGCAGAAGCATAAACCATCCATCTCAAGCCTCAAAGCATATTTAGATAGCCACATAAAATTATCCACCAATATCATACCATATGTGCTTAGTTGTATCTCTCAGAATTCTAATGAATCAAAGAAGTGAAAACTATGTTTTTGGCGGACCCATGAGAAAAATTTACCCAGGTCAATAATTTTTTTTTATAAGCAGTTAATATTTAAACACAAAGAAAAAGAGACTATCGGTGTAGTATAGGAGTATTGAACCTGGGTTTGGAGAGGTCAAAACTACTAAAGAAAACCAACTTTGCTACAAGAATTTCCGTACTTCATAAGCAAAAACACTTTATTTCAATATTTACCAAGTCATATGACCTCCCTAACCACTATGTAGGTCCGCCTTTGTGATTTTGTGCAAATTAATTTTGAAAACTTCCTAAATGATACTTAATAGTAAAAATTACGTCGCCAACAACAACATAATAATTTATATCAGTGTCAACTACAAATTTACAAAAATCATCAAAGTACAACTATGAACATGAACGTACAACTATATCCTTAATTATATGTTAGTTGTACAATTTATATTATTTGACATGGCAGTTATACCATTTGTACTATTTGTACCACTAGGTTTTAGTCTACACTATGGGTGTGTTGTTACATAATCGTTATTATTTTTTTTAAAAAAATAACATAAATTAACATGTTTGTTATTTTTTTTTTTGTGTGTACGTCAAAATTGAAAAATTATGTTGTATGAGTTTAAATAAACTAATGTAAACAATTTTTTTTGACGATAATATATTTGATGCAATGAAATCCTATTTCAACTTACATGCCATATATTTTGTAGTTGTAGTCATATTTCAAAATCATTGTGATACACATTTTTAATAAAAATTATTTTGTGGTGTTAGTTATGCATTATTTTTTTCATTTATAGTGATAGCTTAAATAGATTTAAAATGTTTCAGTTAAGAAAAAATCAAAATAATAAATAGTAGGTTTGCAATGTCTCATGCATATATAACTAAGTGTGTCTAACAATATATTATTAGACTAATTCATTTTTCACAAAAATTAAAAATAAAAATAAAAACAGTAACTACTTTATTAGGTTACTATCTTAAACTCTTCACTTGTGTACGGACTATGATTTATATAAAATGATAAAGTTTCAATTAGAAAAAAATAATTAACATTTTATGGCGTAATAGATACATAAACATAAATACTATTTCTTTAGTTAATAAACATTAAGACCAACAATGGAAAGTAACAAATAGTAAATTCTATATTTTCTCTTAAAATATTATAAAATTAAACTATATATCATATATTAACTTTTGTATCATATTTAAATAAACTAAAACTTTTATTAAGTTAAGATATCATTTGGATTTGACAAATCAAAAAGAAATAAGGTATCATTTGTTAAATCGAGGGAAAATGATATAATAAAATTTATAAAATTTATGTGAGATTTGAGATATAGTTATAAAGAATGATATGTGGAATTATAAAATTATATGAGATTTGAAATATGTGAGTTATAGTGAAATATGTGTCTTTCTTTTAATAGATAATACATAAATCAATGTACCAATTGTAACTATTTGAGAGTTACAAAAAACAAATAAGTGTATATTAATAAAATTTTAAATTGTTCTATTATATGAAATTAAATTCATTGAGAGCACTACTATGATTTTATCTTGGGAGTTACAGAATAATTTTTTTAAGTAGTGGGGTTTAAATGTGTAATACAATGTAGTTTCTAGGGAAATCTGAAGGGTTACAATGTATTACAATGTGTAACGTATTACTTTCTACTTTTCCAAATCATTAAATTAAAACCCATTGAACTTTAAAGTGAGTGTGGTTATATTGGTGGATCCACAATTTGATTCAAAAGTATAATATGTTACACGTTCATCGTTTAAAGGAATATGAGCATCTAATGCTGAAATAAAACTTTAAATTCTTTATCAATAAACTTAATTTTTTTATTAAAACCAGAATATGTAACTAAAATTAAAATTATAAAAATTATAAAAGAAACATGAATAAATTAGTAAAATGTTAGAAATTATATAAAATCTGAAACAAAATAATATATATATATAATATAAAATTTTTTATTTGATATTTAACCCATATAACAACATTTAGGAAAAGTTAAAAAAACAATTTTAAGAGGGAGCGGAGAAGAAATTATTACTTATATGATGGTAATCTAAATTAGATAATTGAAATGAATCTTTTAAAAAAGAACAATGTAAAATATATATCTTGTAGTCTCCAAAATTAAAATTTAACATTAAACTGTTACAGTAATATTTTATCCGATTTTGTAACCCATATAACAACAACAACAAAATCAAAACAAAAAAATACATAAAAAGATTTGAGGTATAGTGGAAGAGAATGTTAGAATAGGAGAGTCAGAGATACCAATATGAGAGAATGATTATTTCTATGATAAGAATGGTAAAAAAAGAACAATGTAAAATATATATAATGTAGTCTCTAAAATTAAAATTTAGCATTAAATTATTACTATGATATTCCGTCTGATTTTGTAACCCATACAACAACAATAACAACAAAATCAAAAAGAACAAAAAATACATTAAATGATTTGAGGTATAGTGGAAGACTTGTAAAAAAAAGAACGATGTAAAATATATGATAACAACCCAAAAACCAACCCGAGGAGTTACCCGACTCGAACCTCGTGCATCGCCTCGAGCAGAACCTCAGGCAGAACTGATCAGCTAAGTTAAAAGGGTTTCCATATATAAACCCCCTATTCTTCCCTTCGCGAGGCACGCCGCAGACACTCAAACACAGAGAGCAAGAACTTCTGAGAGAGAGAGAGAGAGCTATTCAAAAACTTTCTTTTCCACTTTGTTAGGATTCAGTTTTATTTCTTTTGCTATTATTTCCAGTTTCGATTCTATACTTTATCACTTTTATCTTATTTTCAATACAATGTAATTTTCCTTCATTTTTGTTTTTATGCTTGTTACCATGAGATCTGAGTAGTGAACTAAGGTTTCTAAGGATGGGATAGACAAATTTGTGTTTTTCATCGGTTAGGATGTCCTAGCTTGATTGTTCATTTTATAAAAAATTCTTTCTAGATTGGTGTTGTTATTGTTATTTTCAGACCGAGAGGTTGAGATTAGATCTAGGGTGTTTTGCCATCGTGAGATGTTGTTGAAATGCTTAAATCAATCAATGCTAGAGATTTACTCACTTAGCCTAAGAGATTAGAAGTGTAAGGAGTTTATTGACAATAATGGATCAGATTGTAATGCTTGCTTAGTCATGTTTCTCCAACGAGAGTTGGGTAGGGGAGTGACTAAGGTTGATTGTTTCTATCACGAGAGTGTTTTAGCAAGATTTAAGGATTCATTGTATAGGGAATATTTGCTTCAGGCATGTAGGACATCCCAAATTGGTCAGGAGCACTTATGAGTCGATTACCCCATCCTTAGGAGCTTTCTTCTTTTGATTGTTTAAGTTTTACTCTACAACTCGACCCCTTATCCGAACTGGTACTCGATCGCCAGCTTCGTGTACACCTGCGAGCTGTTCATCCTTGTTTTTTTGGTCTGATCATCCCACCCGATCTTGTACTCGAATGCTTGAATCGAGTATTTATGTCGTGTGGTTCTTGTTCTTTTATTTACTTTTGCTTATTTTAGGTTGTTAGAAATAAACCCCCATTATTGCTTGGCTTGACTTGCATGGTTCTAATCATATCTTATCTGCTAGCATAACAACCATTTGGATTGATAACCCTTTGTACTACAACTGCATAGTGAATTGATACCCTGCGTGAAAATCCTGTTATCAATTTTGCGTCGTTGCCATTTGGTTGAATTTTGTTTGCTACGTTTACGATTTCAGCACTTGCTAGATCAAGTTCTTTTCTATCCATAGGTTCGGAACTGACTTGTTTCCTTTCGTGTTTGGTTTTTTTGCATTTCAGGTACAACCCGAGTACCCACCCGACCCATCACTCGATCACCTGGATCGGGTAGACCTTCGTGTACACACTCGGTTAACTGATTGTGCATGCAAACACGATCCAAGGGTAGCCAACACTTGAGTCCTTTCATAGACAATATCGACAGACCAAGGTTACTCCGTTAACAGCAAGTACCGCAACCACAACCAACCACAATTGAGGAGATCATGAATAATCAGAATGGTCCACCAGCTCCTCAAGAGAGGACCAATATAGGAGCAGGGGATGCTCCATCTACTCACACTCAAAGACGTGGCATTGTGCCACCTTCTGTTCAAAACAATAACTTTGAGATCAAGAGTAGTCTCATCCAGATAATTCACAGCAATTAGTTTCATGGACTGCCAATGGAGGACCCATTGGCTCACCTAGATGAGTTTGATAGGCTCTGTAGCCTCACAAAGATCAATGGAGTTAGTGAAGATGGATTCAAACTCCAGCTTTTCCCATTTTCTTTAGGTTAAGATCAAGGGTGTTAACGGTTTACGTTTTTGGGTGCTAAATGAAAAAAAGAAAGAGACTGAAAAGTGAAAATAGGGCTAAGCTTTGTATGCCCCAATTGTTCTCAGTCTTAGATAGTTTTCATAATTCTAGCATTCCTTCTTGTTTGAGAGTAAGCCACCTGAAAATATTACTTGAAACCTATCTCCAAATGTCTTACCCTTAAAACCGATTGAGCTTGGTTGAGGGGGATCAGAGAGTGGCGTGGATGACGTTCCGGGGGGTCGTCGGAAACGAGACAATGTCTGGAATCTCCATGTTAAAACGTCCCATTCCTGTAAATCGACAAGATTTTTTTTTTTTTTTTTAAAACGAGCTTGACCACCCATGACTCGCTCAGCTACTTGTCGACTTAGTAGGTTTCGCTTTTGACGACAAAGTGTTTTTCCCTGATGTATTCTTAGTCGCTTGAGTCGTCCCTGGCCAAACGTAAGGTCCGGCTGAGTTTATCTTATCCACCTCGGTGCAGAAAGCTGCAGGATAAGGAAAGAGACACCTTGGCACATAAACTGCAGGACAAAACAAAAAAATGAGATCAATCATGTTAGCTAAGAATCAAAGTTAAAGTCATAGAGCAAGTCGGCTACCGGGTAAAAGATTCCATCCAGAAAAAAGGAATCGAAGGATCTTCGACGACCCCCCGGAACCACTTTCAGGAAAAAATAGGACCCAAGCCAGTTATAACTCTTCCCCTTCGTCCCTTCAACGAGTACCGCCCTCCTTGAACCAACATAGTAAACGCCTGGCGCCTTTGTTTGGTTTCTGGGTATGAGCCGGGTGAGTTCCTCGAAGTGTTCAACCGTCAGGTTGATCCCTACTGCATCGGCCAAGATGGAAATACCGACCGCGTTCCGAAAAGTCACCATCGCAAATTGGGATATTGCCATCTTACGATTTGCAAAGTATGACATCAGAAAAGAAGGGAGGGGGAAGGTAATCGCACACTCGGTAAAGAGTTTTTCCGAGACACAGATATAATCCTCCGAGACATCCCAAGGACGTTGATTCTCTTCCAGAACAATAATGGGAGGAAGAGAGGATAACCCGCCGAGCTTAAGCGCCCTCTTAGCTGACTCGAGCTTATTAGTAGATTTGGGAACGTAGGAGAGAATATGTCTCCTAGCCCCGGAGTACCAGACTCGTCCAAATCCTCGTCAATAAGAGAGGGGATCGCACAAGGAAGAAAGGATGAATTGGTAGCTGCCGCATCAGAAAATATCCGACGTTGGAGCTCCGCAAACATAGCCGCAACAGAATCAGAAGACGAGCCAGAGCGTAGACTTGTCACCAGCGAATCATTACAACTCAAGCGTTAAACGACGTTACAACTTCTGGACTTCACGCGCACTAGGGTTCGCGCACGGTGATTCGACAATTAACATCGAAAATCAAGGAATCTCATGCGCGACTCTTCATTGCCTCAACTTCTGTCTGGAATTATGCCTTGAAGACCGAAGTTCGAAATCTGTAACTCGCCTAGACGAGCCTAGTTCTTTTGCCGAGTCACCAAAAGTTTACCGAGAGTATTAAACAAAGTGCTCTGTCAAAAGCTGCGAACTAGTGTTGAGGAGGGAATACTGTTGGGGGTGGATTCTCACTCCCACAACATTTACCAGGCCCAAGTACATTTAAGCCCAAGAAATTCCCATTAACTAAGAAGGGTATTTCGGTCCTTTTGATGGACGAACCGACACAAATCCCTATAAAAACCGGTGTACGGCGTCTGTAAAAGGGGGATGAAAAAGCGGGACAACGAGAGGTAATGAACAATCAAGACACTCGTCGAGCAAGAAAGTTTAACCTGTCTATTCTTTCAGCTGTTTTAACCCGTCTATTTCGATCTTAGCTCGTAATAATTACTGGTGTAACCCGACCTTTGAACGAATCAATAATGTTAACTTTGATATATGTGACCGATTTGGACATCAAAATGCATGTCTTCATCTCATGATCTACATAGTACCGCTTCCCCTCAAGGGTACTGACTTGGTAACTCCAAGCTGACACTGCCATTATAGCCAAACCAGCAGACTCTTTATGATATCGCAACATTAGCTTGTGGACATTTGGTGTGACTGGTTCAGGAAGGGTAATGAGTCTCTTTGATTTAGATCGTCTTAGACAAAACCATTGCATCAGCTTCGTCTTAATGGCTTTGACCATCGTCATAATGGATAGCTCCACTATCTTTGCTCGCAGAAAGCTTGCGTCTAGTGTTCAAGTGGAATTTCTTTCAAATACGCAGCACAGCAGGTGCTTCTAGCAGCAATTTCATCAAATGATTCTTTAAACGAACCAGAGTTGTAGGTACGAGCTGCTTTACCAACGAGATTTGCAAGTCCTTTCCCACCAAAGTGTATGACATTCCTCTCAATGTGCACTGCACATGCTCAATTAAAAGCTTTAGGGTACACTCTCCCAATCCTTGCATAGATTAACCTATGACAATCGGAAACAATAACCAAGTCTTCGGCATCTGGCACTATCACATTGAGCTTACTGAAAAACCAAGACCATGCAGCTTCACTCTCGGAGTCCACAACAACGAATGCAATTGGATAAACTTGGAAGTTTGCGTCCTGCATTCTTGCAGCAATGAGACACCATTTAAACTTAGACTTTTTCGTTGTACCATCAACGAGAACCACCTTCCTCATATATGTGATCCCTGCAATGGTTGCACCTAGTGAAAAGAACAAATATTTGAATTTTTTCGAACCATCAGCTTCAACTATGTGCTCCAGGCTGTACAAAGTCCCATGATTGCCTTGTTTCAACAAATAAATATACCTAGCCAAAAGTTTGTAGCTGTCTGCATCACTTCCACGATTGTTCTTAATAGCCACCTTTTTCGCATACCAAGCCTTCATATATGTGACAGAAGCCTTCAGTTCCGTAAGCACAATGTCTGGGATGTCGGCTGGTCGTGGGCCTCTGAGACCGTTGGCAAACTTCCTCTTCAAAACAACACTAGTAACCTTAGGAGATGCTAGCTTCCATATTGTGCTTGTGAAGTGATTGTGCAAGTATGTGTTAAAGTAGCTCACGAACTTCAAAATTCTTTGAATTTGGTGAGACAACATGTCTCAATACTCTCCACCTACAGGCAAGATCAACACACACAAATATAAGCCTCGTCGGGTCAGATCTTGTTTCCTTGAAATGAAATTGACGCTTGATAGCATATATCGATATTTTGTTCTGCATCTCCACTTTGTCTTTAAAGAAACAACCAATATAAAGGGCATCCTCCTCCGCACTGACAGTTGCACAACCATTTGTGTTAGTCAAGTCTAACACATCATCAAAGACCAGCTCAGCATCATCCATTTGCACAACATCGACGGAGTTAGCATCAGTTGTTATGTTTTTGCGAGATACATGACCAGAGGCAAAGGGATTGACATAAGTAAGAACCTCTTCACCAACATAACTAGGTGGCATTCAAGCTTCAATGACATTTGCTCGAGGGGGTGCATCAGCTGTATAGTTTTTGGATGTGAACAAGGCACTGGTACGCCCATACCATTAGTAGAATCGTCACTGATAAAATCAGCCCAACCATACTCCTTAAATACCTCATCCTCTTTAGAAGATGAAGAAATCACACCATATGTGAAGTAAACATGAGACTGAACATTAGTTTCTCCACCTTCAAAGGGGCTACTATGTCTTGCCCTCTACTCAGCGTCTTCAACATCCCTAAAAAAATGGTCATCTTCAGAGTTGTAGTTTGTAGTCCACTCCTTCTCATGTTCCACCTGCTGCTCCTGAAGTTCAGCCTCTTGCACTTCTCTGAGGACCGTTCATCTTCAGAATAGTTGTGTTCTCTCTCATCCATCCCATTTTCCTCCATACCATAAACCATATTACTTTCTCCACTCTTATTTGACAGCGAAGGAGTAGCCACATCTGCAAGGCTTATTATGCGACTCATTTGTATCCGGCCAGAGCTCTACGCTCTGCTCTCGGGCAGCCCTTTCTCCAACACTGGTGCCTTCCCCGCAACTATTAAACCCTATAGGAACACCAACTAGGCTTGTTCCCTGAGCGTTAGTCCCATCTAACAGAATGCCTTTGGCTTTATCATTACTCTCGGGGAAAAGTCAGTGTACAAGACAAGGGGGATGAGTTCGAGTATGAGTACTTGCTCGAACTGATTCCACACTGTAGATTTGGATCGACTCAACAGAGTAAACAGAACCATCTCCCTGGCCTACTTCCCCTCCACCGGCAGACGAAACACAAATTTTCCTTATGCCACTGTCACCAGCTACAACAGTTGAAGCTTCGAGAGTCAGCAACAAATGCATATGAATGAAACTTTACTGCACGTTAACGAAGTCCCTTACGCCCATATTAGTGGTGATGATGACTGGGAGCCTACTGTTGACAGAAAACATTGACAGCTGACATGGCAGCCATTAACTCAGTTTTGGCTTAAGATAAATCTGGTGAAGCTCAAACTGGTCACTAACATGAGAGGCCAACTCCTCATATTTCATCGAGACGTTCATAGTAACGCTTCTTGCATAGCATTCTTTTGCAATTATAAAATCTCATATCCCGGTTTCAGAACATTCCCAACTACCAGCAATGACAATGACTACAACTTCTTCGACCTGTTTTACAAATTATAGGAAACCATTTACAAAAATTTTGACTTGAGGAAAACATCATCTATTGTTCGAGGCACTTTATCTTATAATCTACACCTATCAAAAACCCTACTTCCAGTTTTCCAATCATCCAAAAAACTAAAAGATTTTAAAGCTAACGAAGATTACCTCTTCGGTCATAACTGACGACGATCATGACTTTCACCCGATTTCTGACTGTTTTTACCCAACCCTTTCACCCTCTTCCCAAGCAACTGTAATTGTTTGACAGTAATTACAATGTCCACAGAAGTTAACATCATCTCTTATATTCGTTGAATTGCGCCTCCTTAACCTAATTCGCTGTTCACTTCACCACATCTCTGATTCTCCGCCATAGAATTAATTGTATAGTACCAGCGCGTGGGATACCGTCCTTAATTTCCAATTTCCAAGAAGTTTTTATCGCGCTCACTTACTCGGGTTTTATCCGTCATTGTACACACATGAAACTACCGAAACCTGTAAGACTGGATAGAAGTGCTCAAATCAAAAGTTTCAGTGGAAAAAAATGTCTACTTCTATAATAACCCCATAAATAAATTGAATTTGCTTATTTTGTATAAATGTTGTTTTTAGTGGAAAAAAAAGATGATCTAAGTTTTAATTTGGCCAACAAACTAGAAATTTGGCTAAGGTATAGTCTGTTCAGGATTGGACTAAAATTAGAATAGTACATATTTAATTTACCATTCATCATTGCGTATCAGTATGCAACATTGCATACTAAAACTCTCCATACTAGTATGCATTTAAGCATACAACTCTATACCGTCTGCATTTTTCATTCCATTCCTCAAAAGCTTTGTACCATTATAAACTCCATACTAGTCTTCTCCATACTACATTCCAATGTTTTGCATACCAAAATATTGGTATGCATAGTTAGGTCTACACCATATCGTACAACCATTCAAAGCCCAAGTGTTTTGCCTCCTAAATGATTTTCAAGCTATAATAGTGATTTTTGGATTTCCGCTTAATGAAAATCTTTTCCAGAGATACAATAGCGCTACAATAGAGTTCATATCCGGCTTTGACATTTTTAGTAGAAGTTGGTGAATTCGTGCTAAAATAATATGCTACCAATGCTCATATTTACAAGGTGAATAATCTACAGAGGATATATCAGCTTCAGCAAGTAGTAATGACCTCGAGACAAGGTTCGCTTGATTTGTCCAACTACTTCACGAAGAAAAAGACACTGTGGGAGAAACTTGCAAACACAAAGTCTAGGACGGTGAAGCGAAGTGATTGTGATCAAGTTAAAGAGTTTTGATTATTGTCGTCAAATATTCTTTAAAAATCTCAAAAGGAAAATATAACATAGGTATAACCAGTAACCTAAAAATCACACTTAGAAACGAACAAAGTCTTCATTGCAAATAAAGAAAACTCTGGGCCAGCTTTGAATATTCAGAAATTGGATTGATACTCTCTTTTTAAAAAACTTTATGGAAACAAACATCGGACACTCCTAAGCAATATCGGCCAATGGGGAAAACTATCTCTTCTAGTGTCGATCGACACCAATTCCTTTGATCATGCTTAAATGATTAAATGTCTCCAAAACGCTCCAAAATGTTCTATTAAGCTTGAATTTCATCGTAAATAGCATATGTCTCTGCCAAAAACTCAAAAAAATACTAAAAAGTATCAAAAACTCTAAAAACATAACCTATATCATGATATATCAGATACCTCCATCCCATTTGTACCTACAGACTTACAAACTGACTTGTTATATATCATCACGACTTTTTCCTAAACGATTCTTGTTATATTTAGGCGTCAGCAGCGCTTACATCTAAGTTAAGAAGGCCTACATGAAACTTGCGCGGTTGGAAGAGCTTAAAGCTGGTAATTAAGTAGCCTAGGCGTATTGGTTGCCTAAATTTAATATGAGGAGGATACATAGTGTCTTGAATATGAGAATCAATCTCCTAATAAAGGCGCCTTTGACATCACGAAAAGTGTCATAAACGATAGAAAGATTTCAATCATATGTGGCCCGTGTATTATTATGAATCCACTTTAGTTTCAATCATATGTGGCAAGCATGTGTGATGACTTATAGATTTTAACGCCTCTGTATTTTGCGTACTCTGCTTTTTGCCTTCAGAGCTTTTGATCCGGCAGGTGTAAAAATAATTTCGACATACTGTATGTTGGATATGGGCTGCACCCAATATGCCACTCGGTCCAACAAGACTCGTTAATTGTGATTTCGGCCCAATAAAATTGGGAAAAGTCATTCTTTTTGTGCAAAGGGCAATCTCGACAATTCACACCGGAAACCCTAGGTCAACAGTCCGCTATAAAACGCGACAGCATTTATTGGGATCACCATCCTGACCCCCGGACAATACCTAGAGAGCACTACTTTGCATCGAAAACTGTTATTGTCTTCTGCATAATTTTTTTTAGCTTCCGAGCTCGTCACTATTAGCTTGTTAGTTCTCCTGTGAACTGACGAGCTCAATCTTGACTCGTGTTAAGTGACGACCTCACATTTTTATCGTTAATAAAAGAACCAGCTTCACTCTTTCCCCAAAATCTTTATTTACTTAGTGTTGTGTAATCCCCGGTACAAACAATGTATATATGACAAGTTATTAGATATCATATATATTGGTTATGATAGATTGGTTAGAGTTGGTTTAGCTTCAGATAGTTGGTTTAGCTTTAGACTCGATTCATTTGTTGTATTTAAGAACTTGTGTACAGTTGATTTTTCGTTTTTACAACAAGTGCATCCTCAGTTTGAACGTTTTAGTATACAAGATCAGAAATAAAGTAACATGTTGGGTATTGGCCAGAGACTATCAACCATCGTAATCAGCGGGTCGCAAGCCACTTGAGCAGACAACAATCGAACTTCTTATCCCTGTGCAGTTGAACAGAGTAGACTCCTGATCCAGCCATTGAACTAGTTGCGCTGACATAAGAGAAGCTTCACCATGTCGCCTCCCATTGCGTTCCCGCCATATAGAGTGTATTGAAAGCTGGAATGCATATCACAGCAGAAACAGTCGATCATGCCCCAACGTCGTGTCTACCAATAGCTCCAAAAGACGATGCCATGAAGTTGTGAAGTGTGTAGAGAGCAGCTTGAAGGTCAGCCATGTCCATACTTCCCGAGAGTAACCACAATGAAAAAACAAATGGTCGCGAGTCTCCAAAGAACATTGACATAAAGTACAGGTTGAGTTGCTCCCACATTCCAACTTAGCATTCTGTCCCCTGTTGAGAGGAGGTTCTAGCTTCTTATACGGTTACGAATTCGATCAAGCAGAGGAGCATAGTCACTGGTTGTCATTTTCTTAGTTAAGAGAGGGAGACCAAGATAGCAGACATGTAAGCTACCAGATGCAAACGGGAAAGATTGTTGAATTTCGGCTCGAAGGAGTGAACTCACCCCTGCCATATACAGCGTAGACTTCTCAAGACTGATTGTTAACCCTGAGATCGCAGCAAAATGGTCAAATACTTGTAGAACACCCTCAACAGACCTCTTGGTCCCGTCTGTGAACACCGACAGATCGTCAGCGAAACACAAATGCGTGAGGTTCAGCTTTTCACACCGCGGGTGGTAGCGTAGCCAATTTTCTTTTCCGTCGCAGCTCTGTCAAGTTGTTGTGATAGAACTTGCATATAGATAACGAACAGATAGGGAGACAAGGAGCAACCTTGACGGAGACCTCTCTTGCATATAGATAACGAACAGATAGGGAGACAAGGAGCAACCTTGACGGAGACCTCTCTTGCTAGGAAACAAACCAGCTAATTCGCCATTAACTTGAACTGAGAAAGACGGAGTAGTGATGCAAAGTTTGATTCACTGAATGAACGGTTCCGGGAGGTCTATAACTGCCAAAACAGAGAGAAGAAATGGCCATTGTATCGAACCGAAAGCTTTCGAGATGTCAATCTTTAAAGCACAACGAGAGGAGACAGTCTCCTTGTGATAATCTTTCACAACTTCGGAAGCTAGCAACACATTCTCCATCATAAGCCTATCCTTGACGAAAGCCGATTGATTTGGCGAAATAAAAGCCGGGAGAACAAGCTTCAGTCTTTTGGCAAGAATCTTCGATATTACCTTGTAAATCACATTACAACAAGAGATAGGGGGATAATCCTTCATCTCTATGGCTTCTTCATTCTTGGGTATCAGAGCTAGGATGGTGGTATTCACCCCCTTTGGGATAAAACCATACCTAAAAAAAGACTGAATAGCAACCACAATATCTTCCTTCACTATTTTCCATGTCTCTGGGAGGAACTCCACTGTGTAACCATCAGAACCCAGACTTTTATCCTTGGACATAGCAAAAAGAACCTCACGAATCTCATCTGCGGTAACCTCTTAAACAAGTTTAGACTTATCTATCTTTGAGCAGCGATAAGACAACAAAGAAGTAAGCTCATCTGGCAAAGGACCATGGTAACAGTCCGGTTGGTGAGTTAGGAATTCACAGAAAAAAACGCTCTGCCTCCACTTTAATTCCCTCCAGAGTGTCAACTACAGAGCCATCAGACCACCGAATTTCCTTGATGGCGTTTCTAGCCTCTCTAATCTTGGCGGCCCTGTAAAAGACCTTGTTGTTACCATCTCCAAACTTTAACCAGTGTAGCTTAGATCGTTGTTTTAGAAACTTTTCCTCCAGCCCCGACAAATGTGTCCCACCTATGATAGGCTTCAGACTCCCTTTCCATTGCTGCTCCCGTTGGATTTAAAAGGACTGCCTACTACAGATTACAAAGCTTCTCATATGCTTCCCTTGCTTTTTTTGTCAGACTGCCTAACCGAGACTTACTCAGTTGTTTAATGCCAGGTTTTAAAGCTTTAAGTTTAATATCCACCATTCAATAGAACAAACATCTCGGCAATTCAGTTGGCTCCTTTTGTTATGTGTATCTTCTTCCAAGGCCAAAACCAGTCTTGTATTTCACCCAAATCCATAGCTCTCGTCTCAACTACTCAACACAGAACATCACAAAGAAGAAAAAACAACCACAAAAAAAAAAGAGAAAAATCAATATTAGAAAACCACCCAACAGAGACCTAAACGAAAAAAAAAAAGAAAAAAAAAAGAAGACAAACCGTGAAAAAATCGAACCTTATCTGCAAGCAGCCTCCTACCTCGAGTCCACCAGTCAATAGAACAAACATCTCTGGCTCTTCACTTGGCTCCTTTGTATATCCTCCATGGCCAGCATGCACCTATGAGAAAGAGACATGATATTACAAAGGGTACATTGAGAAATTTGAAGAAGGAAAAATAAAAAACCCTATACCTCACAGGCCTCATAGAGAAGAGCACCGGTGACTGCATCTCTGAGTACAAGGAACTCTCGCTATTCACAAGCCTGAAATTGCAGAAAATTGCGTGAGAGAGGATGAATAAAAACATGTAAGATAGAAAACATTGAATCAAAATGGAACCTTGGCCTTTGAGTTTGGCTATGCAGCCTCCTACCCTGAGTCCATCAGTCAACAGAACAAACATCTGGGCTCTTCACTTGGCTCCTTGTGTATCCTCCATGGCCAACATAAAAACCTTTTTCTCACAGTATATGGCCTCATGGAGAAGAGCACCGGTGACTGCAGCTCTGAAATTGATGTAAAATTTCGTGAGAGGAAAAAGAAAAACTTGTAAGATAGAAAACAAAGAATAAAAATGGAACCTTGGCCTTTAAATTTAGCGCTGCAGCCTTCTACCTCGAGTCCACCAGTCAACAGAACAAACATCTGGGCACTTCACTTGGCTCCTTGTGTATCCTCCATGGCCAGTATGCACCTACGAGAAAGAGACATGTTATTACAAAGGGTATATTGTCGGATCCATAAGAAAATAAAAACAGATGAAGATTTCAGAAACAGACCTTGTTAGTTGCTAATGCAACTATCGTATAATGGAGGCGAATCCTCTTTCTTGGTCAAGAGATCAGAAGCGGCACCTTTAAATGGCTCCAATGACAGTTCCTGGCTTCATACATACAAGTCTCGATGGTTTTGCAATCATGTAATAGGGAGGTGAAGCTTCTATCTTGGCCAAGAGATCAGCAGCGGCAGCATTGAATGGCTTCAAGGCATGAGTCTCATCAAACATCCATGGAAATAGCATCTACATATAAAAATCCAAAACCGTAATTTAATTAACCAATGTGAACTAATCATCCAAGCTACAAGTAATTAGTCATATAATTAGAAATACTAGGACACCTGTACAAGCTATTAGCAGTAGTTTGTTTCGGTCCTTCTGGCTCAAAGCTCAAGTATGTAAGTGCACAGAAGCCACCAAAACTCTGCAGAAAAAAAAAGTTAAACAAGAAATCAGATGAAAAGAACTGAAGTATAGATTGACTAATAGACAATACAGAGACAAATTACCTGACCCAAAATAGTCCAAGGATGGACATTAGGAACAAGATGAACTCTAATAAACTCAGCATCTTTAACTATATTATCAGCTCGAAAGTGAACCAAATAATCAGCTAAATCCTTTGATGAGTTGAATTGAAGGATTGAGGAAGATGTTAAAGGGGTTGACAAGCCTGTTCCTGTCTGTAGGAACCAAACACATATTAGAGCAACACATAGACTAAGACAAGTGTCCCTTTCTTCTGTCAGACAGACTTTAAACCAGACAACCAAAATCGAGTATATGAAATGCGGTTTGTCTGTTTTAACGGAATGAATGAAAGGAACAGAGAAAATACCCGGTGTCATCAGTTCAATCATTGCTTCCATGACATATGGAAGCTTCACTTGGCTCCTTTTGTATCCTTCACTTGGCTCCTTGGCTACTACGAGAAAGAGAAATGTTATTACAAAGGGCACATTGTAGGATCCGTAAGAAAAGAAAAACAGATGGAAGATTCAGAGAAACAGACCTTGTTAGGTTTGAATGTAGCAACAATCCAATGTAGAAACAGACCTTGGTGAAGGCAAAAGCTGAAGCTATGGAGTGAAGAGTATGTTATAATTGGCTCGCCTGTCTTGATTTTCCATCATCTAGATTTTGCATTGTGATGACTTTGATTTTGCTGAATCAAATTAGTAGTGCTAGCTAAAATATATAACACTCGTTTCCCTGCAGTGAAAGGAATCAACACATTAAATAAAAACTATAATAAGAGGAACGTGAGACCGCATTTGAGTATCAAAATGATTACTAAGAATGGAAATTGCCTTTAAACATTAATCTGATTACTGCATTTGGCTTGAGACAATTCTGGTGCCTTGTAGAGGTCCACTTCAGTAGCACCTAAATAAAAAATTAAAAAACAATGGAATCTTTGCGTCGAAGATTGAGCTTCTTCTTTTCCCCGGTGATGAGTTGTTTTCTTGTAGATAGTTGTTTCACAGAATCTCCCAAAAAAAACAACAAATCCATTAATTAAGATCCTATATACAAAAAAAAGTCTTATTTAAGAAAGCCAAACATTCAGATAAGAGTTGGAAAATAAGTTGAACCTGGTCATAATCTCCGTTATCAGATTCTTCTCCTTCTGCAACTTCTTCATTACCTTTTCTTCAGCCTAACAAAACATAACTCAAAACTGTTACTGTGAAGAGCTCCGAAAAAATAATTTTAATGTAATTGTTTTTTTTTTCATACCTTATAGTTAGATTCAAGCTTTTCAAACACATCCAATTTATGCAAACCTGCAAAAAAAGAAACAGAAGACTGATCCTACAATGTGCCCTTTGTAATAACATTTCTCTTTCTCGTAGTAGCCAAGGAGCCAAGTGAAGGATACAAAAGGAGCCAAGTGAAGCTTCCATATAAGTGACAAACATGGTGCGTGTAAGAACAGTATTAAACACAGGAGAACAAATCGTTCACACCTCACCAACAATTAATGGCAAGTCTCTGATAAAAATCGTCAAGGGAAAAAGAAAAGAAGAGACCAACCTAAACAGATCGATGATGATAGCAGAAGAAGATAAGATTCAACGGAACCACGACGATCTGCATCAAAGAGAGAAGATGGTTTTAGGTTTAGATATATACATCAACAACAACAAAATTGCTTACATATATGAATTAAGAATTGGCCGGGGGAAAACACTTGACTAACGATCAATGTTCGTCTCACAAAATCTTAAATCAACAAAACAAAAGCGAAACCCTAAGTGAAAATTCAATTAGTAAGACAAAAAAAAAGCAATTAACGATGCAATTAATTAGAAACCCTAATTGAAAATTCAATCAGAATCCTAGGAAGGAGGAGTGAAAATTCATCAGAAGCGGAGGCGGAACGATGAAATCGGATCTCATGAGAATTAGCTTCCGCGTGATAACACCTCCTGCATTAACACGAAATAAGAAACTTAGTTACAACCAAAACATACAAAAATCAAAGAAGAAGAAGAAGAAGAAGAAGAAGAAGAAGGTATAATAATTGAGAGAGAGAGAGAGGGATCAAACCAAACCCTAAGAAGAATATCACAGTTGTACGAACGAACCATGAAATCAATCAGAGACGCAGCGCCGGGTTCAGAGGAATATCACACCACCACCAGCCAAGCCACAACGGAGAACAAAA
>NC_025691.1:1185381-1214915 GCF_000633955.1 Camelina sativa
TTTTTTTTTTGTTTAGTCGATGTCGAAGAGAAGAGATAGAGGAGTGGGGCATTCATTATTTATAGACAACAATGTATTATGACGGTCAGGATTCGATCATGTGATCTTTCAACGGTCATTAATCAATCTTTCCTTTTTCCTTTCTAGTACTTACCCATAACTATATTTCCTTTTTCTTTTTTTTCTTTATAATAATAACGACTAACTATTTCCTTTGTTCTAATTAAAGTCCATATATCTTAAAATTAAAACCTCCTCAACCCTCGGTTCGGTGACTAGCCGTTATATATAGATTAGACGGTTCCGTACAAATTTCCTTCTCTTTTTTCTTCTTTTTGTTTTTTTTTTTTTTTTGTTGATTTTTTGCTTTATGATATTTGTAACCGACAAAAGGTAGATTTATATAATCTCCTAGCTAATTTATCATATTTCTTTCTATAATTACCAAAATAAAATAAAATAAACAAGAATTAACCTTAGCTTCTTCGTTAGCATTTTTGGTTTATTTGGCGTTTACTAATTAAACCATTGTTTTCATTATCAAACCTTCTCCGTCTCCCAACACGATCACGCATTATATCCTTTGCTTCCTCAACCATACGGCTCCGATCGTCTTCCTTCCGTGAGAGCAGAGCACTACTGTCCCAACCATGGCACTCGTTGAAGCTTTCTCTTCATGATGGTTGACGTTGAAGCTTTGTTTGGTTGGTCGGTAAAGATTTCAATAAAGCATAAACCTTTCGCCTTAACAGCTCGGCCACGCGCACAGTTGCTTGACGAAGCCTTACAAGTTCCATCACCGCCCGCAACACTTTCCTGGCCATGTTTTTGCAGACATCATTCACAAGATCTTTTACGTACGTACTGCATGACTGATAACTTCAAACACAAACTAATATAATGACAATTGTGGAAACTTTACACAATTGTAGAAATTGGATATCTAACATCCGAACCTAATTAGTAAACAAACTCATCACATGTATGTCATATGAATATTTCACAACTTTAACACTTCCATAATATTAATGAGCTCACTTTATCGCATATCTTAGTAGATGATCATTACAACTTTAGCCATGTGTATGATATATGAACATTTATAGAACATAGCGACCTATAGCTACGGTCAGGTTTAGCCTTTTAAATAATGCATTTGAGTTTTTCAACGGGGCTATAAAGAGATCCTTTTGAGTTTGTTGTTATAAAGTCCCATATCCAACATCATTTTCGTCCATTAGTTTAAAAATGGTTCAAATTTTAAATTGTAATTTCACTCTAATTCAGAATTATTCTTAAAATATACTTATCCTAATCTTTTTTTGTGCTTTCAATGCGTCCTCGGGTTAGGTGTTCGTTTTCAAATTATTTACAACGATCATTACGTTGATGTTACCGGTATAGTATTACTATATATGTTAGATTATTTATTTCAACTACCTAAACTTAGTACGAAGAAAAAGGACATAGTCACAAATACGAATTATTCTAGTTGCCTTGTATTCTTTTTTTTTTTAACATATAACAAGTACGTTATTTTGGGTCTCGCACCTAAAACTTTTTATTTCTCTAAAAATGCTTTTAAAAGGTCTTTGGAGATGATTTTGTTAATTTTATGTATTATTTGATGATTTAAATAATTTAGAAATAAATCATACAAAAATGATAGGAGAATCATAATTTTAAATATTGACATATTTTTTTGAATATCTATACTTTAGAAAATCCAAAATAACGTTAGTTTAAAAAGAAAAATCAAAAATTAATATGGATATTATTTATGATGGAAAATATTTGTTGCCTTTTTCTAGATTTTAAATATATAGATCTCATTTCCCGATTTTAAGTCTAGATTTTTTAAAAATTTGTTATATAATGCAGTGGCATGCTATCGTAAATATTCCAATTCCAGGATTTGTTTGTTAAAACTACTAAAAAAATACTAGCATAGAATATAGATGTATCATTTCTAGTTTCAACACCAAAGAGAGCAGGTACAGAAGAATTTTCAGACTAAGCCATGTGTCGTATACAATTTATATATGTGTTGTCATTCAATTACTATCGCTTTTATACAATCGCTTTTTACGCCCAAAAACTGGAAGATGAGAGACTTGCTTGGCAAGGCTATCTCTATGGAGAATAATATTGTAAAGATCAATTATTGCCAATTTCTTTTTTCTTTTTGAGCAACGCAAGATCTTTCTTTTTTTTTCTTCCTGGTCAGTTCGCAAACCCAAGAATTAGGGTTTTGTATAAATTAAGGCAAATAAAACAAACATGAGGACAAAATAAAACTTCCAGCAGCCATGTCTGTGCTTCTCAGCTGCCTCTCGAAGCTCTCTTCTCTTCTCTTCTCTCCAATGGCTTTGTGTTCTGTAATACTCCTTCTAATGTCTGTGATTGTTACTACGCAGAGACACCTCACCGCTTGTTCTTTCTCAACTTCCGTTTTGGAAAACACCTTTCCATGTGTTATCGCCGGTGCTCAACGATGTGGATCTACTTTGAGGGACGGGGATATCGGAAATCTCAAGAGATATACACATATTATTTTTGAAACTAATATTGTTACGGAAAAGAAGGTACCTATGAAGTTGGTGGAGGAAATGGGAACGGTAGGAGCATCCAATGGATGGGTTGCTACATTGAAGGAAGGAATAGTGTGTCTCCAAGATGATCTAAACCCAAGTGCGTCTGATATTGATCCAAAGCGAATCTACTTGCCTCCTCTTGTTACTCTGCCTCATTGCCAAACGCAAGTTGTAACCAATGTGGCCATGTCATCCTCTTCTCCCGAGGATGAAGACTGTGTTTGTGGCTGTCAAGTTCTTGGGACCTCAACTTAGCTTATGTAGGCCTGCTCGAAGCTCTGAGTGGACCAACATAAGAATCACAGACCCGGGTTTCTTCAATTCCCGTGTCATGTATTCCAAGAGAGATGAGATGTTCTCCATGCCGGCTTCAAGAGGCACATACATTGGATCATGGAATATTGGAGAACCCCAAGTGATTCAGCAGTTGCGGTATCAAGATTCTCCAGAGTTGGTGCACTCAAAGTGGGTGACGTTGGATTCAAGTTGCAGGAGCGAACACTTGGTGGAATCAAGACCCACTGGTGAAACTTTTCTTGTTAAATGGTACAACAGGATATACGGGTACGGCCGTAATATAATGATGCGAGTGTACCGATCACCCCGTTTCATGGTATTCAAAATTGACGAGGAAGGAAACGCTCAGTTCACTAGTGACATTGGAGATCTCTGCATCTTCCTCTCCGAGGCTGAACCTTTCTGTGTTCAGGCTAGCTTGTGTCAGCAAGATCATTTCTCAAACTGCCTCTTTGTCTTGGGTCGGGACTACCGCGGACATGCTAGTTTGACGTTGGGCCACGACGGTCGTAAATTTACGAATATGGGCACTTATCATGTGCCTTACTATATTTAGAGTTATTGTTATCATCCTAAATATGTTTTATTTGCTTTCGTTAGTATCTTTTGTTTTAAGGAAATGTTGTTTGATAAAGAATGTGAATTTATATGCACAGAGGACTAATCTCGGAATGTATCTAGAATCATCGATCAAAAAGCTAGCTAACCTTCATCTTGAATCTGAATCAGATTTGATCCAAATATCTTCTTGAATACCTACAGTAAATGGAACCTCCTTGGCTAGTCTCTGCTTTATTTCTTTCTTTTAAATCTGTTTCTTTGTAGTCATATATGTTTTATTTTCCAGGACCAAGTTAGAGAGAAATTATTTCACAAGTTTCCTGAGAAATTCTACAACCTCTCATCCACACAAAAAAAAAAGGCTATGAAACTTACACAACACGGCTTCAAATAATATTCTGCTAGTAAACAATAAAAGGTAGAAAAACCATAATTTATAATTCATAACTTGTTCAATGTAATTCTAGATAGTTATTTGTTTTAGATAATGGTAACTAGTGCACACCATATATAATATTCTCAAAAGCTTGTGCTGAATAATAAACCATGATAGCAATGTTTTTTTGTTTTTCGATTATAACTAAATTAGAAAACTTCATTCATCTACTAAAAAGTGTTTAGCTGTTGTGCTCGGACTATTCCGGAGTGGTGGAGCGCCGTCGAGATGGGCTATTCCGGAGTCGTGGAGACCCTTGAAAAAAATGATGTTTGGCTCTGTTTCTTCAGAAAAATATCTAGACTGGACACATATAGCTGCAGCCTTGGAGTGGAGAGAGATACAGAGACTGCTAATGTTACTAGTGTGCACCGCATTTCCGTCCTCGTATATTTTGTATACGATGAAGCGCTGCGTTTCCTTTCTACGGAAGTTGCTCTTCGTGTACCACTTAACCAAAAAAGTTTCACCGGTGGGTTCAAATTCCACCAAGTGTTCGCTCGTGCAATACGAATTCAAGCGCTCCCACTCTGAATGCACCCGCTCGGGATTATTTCGAAACCACAACTGCTTCATCTTGTGTTTGTGAATGTCTTTCGACTCTTCTCCAAGATTCCATGATCCAATGTAGGAGCCTCCAGAAGCCGGCATGGAGAACATATCATCTCTCTCGGAATACATGACACGTGAATTGAAAAAAGTCGGGTCCGTGATTCTTATGTTGGTCCACTCAGAGCTTCGAGCAGGCCTACATAAGCTAGTTGAGGTCCCAAGAACTTGATAGCCACAACAAAGTCTTCCTCCTCGGGGAAAAAGGATGACAGAGCTACGTTGGTTACAATTTGGGTTTGGCAATGAGGTAGAGTTACAAGGGGAGGCAGTGACATGCGTTTTCGATCTGCGTCTGGCTTATTTGGCTTTGGAGGCTCTTGGAGAGTCACTACTCCTTCCTTCAATGTAGCAACCGCTCCTTTGGATGATCCTATCGTTCCTGGATCCTCCATCAACCCATTATAAGGATATTCAAAAAACTCGAGATATCCCACATCCCCATTACTCAAAGTAGATCTGGAAACCTTTTTCGAAAAGGATGTTGAGAAAGAACGAGCGGTGAGGTGTCTCTGCGTAGTAACAATCACAGACATTATACAAGGAGTATTACAGAACATGTACAAAGCCATTGGAGAGATCAGGAGAAGAGAAGCTTACGACGACTATAGGTGTTTTCAGGGAAGAAAGTTTCCAGAGGCGGCTGAGAAGCAGAGACATTGCTGTTGGAAGTTTTTTTCTTGGTCCACTCGTGTTTTTTTTTTTTAAATCGCCTACCAAAGATATTACAAAACCTTAGATTTACGAACTTTAAAATAATAGAACAAGGGGGAAAAAAGAAGAAGCAAATGCGAATCATGCGTTGTCCCAAAAGAAAAAGGAATTAGTAATAATTGATATTCACAATCTTCTCCATAAATAGATAGCGATAGCCTTGCTCAGCAAGTCTCTCATCTTCCAGATTTGGGCTTAAAAAGCGATTGGGATCTAATTATAACTAAATTAGAAAACTTGATTCATCTACTAGATAGCGTTTAAAAAAAAGATTACTTCTCTATTCAGTTGTGACTAAATAGCTTTAGGATGATCCTATGGTTTGAGGAAGAAGCAAAGAAATCTACTATTACAAATTTACAAAATCAGAGCTACTTATATTACATCAAAGATCAATCATAACTTAAATCGAGAATATTTTTCAAAGAAGAGAAACACGAATCCTCGGTGGGTGAATTTGCAACAGAAGCAGAGGACGCAGATATCAACTCGTTGGTGATTCCAGATTCTGATGTTGTTGTAGGAGAAAAATTCTCCATCAGATTTTTCCAGCCAGTAGTATTCTCAGTCTCGGGATTTGAAAATGAAAACGTTCTGAAAATCTCCTTCTTGTTTTCCAAGTCATCGAGACTTAACATCAATTCTTCAGATTTCATATGTTTGATTGTATCTTCGGATTGCTCTCTAACATGATGTAGCTTAGGTACTCTGTTTCGTTCTTCTTCTTTGGACAAAGAAACAGAGTGTTTGGTGGTTGATAGTAGTAAATTGCCGTTACATGTGTGACTCTCTAAGTACTTGACTTCGTAACACGAAGGGTCTGCATCTGATTTTTGTACTTGCTTCACCGCTAAACACCCTCGTGTGAATCGATGTGTACATCTATAATATCCTCTGTATTATAAACAAAACAAAGTAAATTAATTTTCAGCAACTTTAATGAGAAGTTCTCCATTTAGAGGATCTAAAAGTGTGTAGTGATTCGAAGATCCAATCCAGTTTCCCTGCGCTACAAACATAACAGGAAAGAAAAGCTCAGAGACTCCACAACAGTAATAAGTACCAAATTCAAAATTCAGTCTGAGAAGTAAACACACACCAAAGCTCTGTAGTCTGTACTTCAGCAGGATTAGCACCAGATAGCCCCTCAGCATCTAACGTAGCTATGAATATTACATGACACAGCCAAAATTTCCTGCAATAGCCGTAATAAAGCACAGTACTGACTCACAGCAACACCTTCCAGTTTGGTAAAATTACTTGCACCATTTTTCTACTTATTGTACGATTCGAAATATAGTCTAACAGATTTCTACAGAGTTCTATAATAGTTGACACTTGACATTATATATGATCTCACTATTGGCTCACCTGTTAAGTTCCGCAATGTAGAATCTTCTTCATGAACATTGATTGGAAAGGAAGCTCAAAATTGAAAGACTTTCTTTATTCATTCTCTTTCTTTTACGCACTTAATTCTCAAAGAGGATACAAAGAAGAAAACCACAAGTCTCTGACTCTTACAAGGATTCAAAAGAGAGGCTTTTTCCCATTGATCATTCCCAACAAATGGTCAAGAACTTGTCTTCCAGCATCACGAAGACCCGAATGCATAAACTCATTTGTTACCCAAAGTCTGATACCCGAAATCTGAGAAGCTGTTTCCGTCACAAGCTTGAAGTTTACATACATATCTTCATAGTATACCGCTGCAGCCACAGGCACCTACCAGAACGAAAGAGCATGTGAAAACAGAGAACATTGTTTGATCCATAAGAAAAGAAAAACAGATGAAGATTCAGAAACATACTTTGTTAGTTTTCAATGTACCAACATCATATAATGGAGGCCAATCCTCTTTCTTGGCCAAGAGATCAGCAGCAGCTTTGAATGGCTTCAAGGCATGAATCTCATCAAACATCCATGGAAATATCATCTATATAAATACAAAATTCTAATTTAGTTAACCAACGTGAACCAATCATCCAAGCTATGAGTAATTAGTCATATAATTAGAAATACTTGAAACATGTACCTCTCCCGTGAAGAGTACAGGCTGACCTTCTTTGACTGCCTTCACTGCATCAAATTTGAACTCAGTTTTTTCCCGTAATCTATGAGCAGACCATCTTGATGAAGCACCCTGAAAAAGTTTCCAATTAAGAGAACATGACAACAACTAGAACCAAATGTATGAAATAGGAAAGACGTTGAGGTATTTGAAGAGACTATACCTCACAGTATATGGCTTCGTGGAGAAGAGCATATAGTGGATTTGTATCAAAAGAATGCCAATTCTCAAACTGCAGGAACGATAAAACATCTCAGACTATCAATTCCCTCTTTAACAGATACTCGAAAAACAACAAATTTTTGAGGTTCTCTTACAGCGTTTAAGAAGAACTGACTAATATGTTTTGGAGCTCCAGTAACTAAGATAGGATCCCATACTCTCTCCAACCTACGATCAATAAAGACATGAGATTTAACACAGAAAATTTGATGTGACTGATAAAAAATAAGCAAGCTAAACTCTTACATCTAGTGAAGGCGCTCAAAACCAGTACTTGATCCTAAACCAGAAAGACCAAGAGTTTGAAGACCCTTAGGAGTGAGAATGCCTCCTGATGGAAGAAGTACCTAAAGAAAACGAAACATAGGAAAGTAAAGAGCTAAACTAAACTGGTCAGAGGATTTGGCAAATGTTGTAATCCCTCACCCCACCGCCTTCAGAATCAGCCAAGTACTTTACGATTTCGCGTACAATCTCAATGTCCTCAGGGAACCTCTTGTAGTATTTTTCGTTTTGGCGAGCAACTTGTTCAAAACCGGCTTCATACACATCATCTGCGGTGCATGCTTTGCCAATTGGTGGGATTCCTCCAGTTATTAGCACTTGTTTTAGTCCTTCCGGCGCAAAGCTCAAATATGTAAGTGCACAAAAGCCACCAAAACTCTGCAGAAGAAAAAATATAAACAATAAATCAAATGACAAGAACTGAAGTAGAGTGACTAATAGACAATACAGAGACAAAAAATAACTTACCTGACCCAAAATAGTCCAAGGATCGGCACTAGGAACAAGACGAACTCTAATAAACTCAGCATCTTTAACTATATTATCAGCTCGAAAGTGAACCAAATAATCAGCTAACTCCTTGGCTGATTTGAATTGAAGCATTGAGGAAGATGTTAAAGGGGTTGACAAGCCTGTTCCTCTCTGTAGGAATCCAAACTCAAATTAAAGCAACACAAAGACTAAGAAAAGTGTCCATAGAAAAGCATTAAACTATATAAAAAAGTATCATACTTGATCGAGTAAGATAACATGAAACTCTTCACAAGCTCTTTGAATCCATCCACCAGCTTCACTAGGCCTTGGTCCTTCAAATCCTGGACCACCTTGTAAATACAATAAATACGGCATTGCTTGCTCCTCTTTCCCCACTGCAAAATATTTAAATTCAAACTTAGATCAAAACAGAATCAGTTTTAGATTTTTTGAATCAAAAAGCCCCGATCTTTGAAGTTACCCGCAACGATTTCTCGAGCGAAGACTGTGATTTTGGGAGAAGTTTTGGAATAATCAAGAGGGACTATGAATCGATGATCACGCAATCGGAGCTCCGGCACAGAAAACCACTTCCCTGTGACATGCTCCGACCTCGATTCCCCAGCTTCAGCCATGGAGGTGAACACACGATAAGATCTCCGGCGACGGTAGAGATTGATAACACCTGAAAGAGACGATTTTGATGGAGTAGAAGATAGAGAGAGTACGAAAGCAGTCAACTTTGGAATCGGAGTGACCAGCGCGTGAGTCGTCAACATCGTTTTTTTTATTCAAGTTTACTTTTTTTAAAGATTTATCCAAACGAAAAGAAAAAGTCTCTAAATTTAAAAAATTTAATCTCATCAGATAGCAACAATGGCTTCATCGCTCGTCAGGAGTTGCTCGCGTGTTTCGAGGGTGGCCTTAACCACCGTCCGGTTTATGAGCAACATACCGGAAAACACGGTTTACGGAGGACCGAAACCGCAAAACCCGAATCAGAGAGTGACTTTGACGCAATTGAGACAGAAACATCGGAAAGGTGAGCCGATAACCGTCGTCACCGCCTACGATTACCCTTCCGCCGTTCACGTCGACACAGCCGGAATCGATGTTTGTCTCGTTGGAGATTCAGCTGCCATGGTTGTCCATGGCTATGACACCACCCTTCCTATCTCCTTAGACGAGATGCTCGTTCACTGTCGCGCCGTCGCTCGTGGAGCCAAAAGGCCACTTCTTGTCGGCGATTTGCCCTTTGGTACTTATGAATCTAACACCAATCAGGTGAGTAATCATCGAAAGTTTGATGCTTTGTTTCAAATTAAGCATCTTGGAGGTTAAAAATTTTCAGTTAAATTCCTTTGGAAATCATTGATTTTGATTGATTGAATTCTAGTTTGAATGGTGTTCAGGCGGTTGATAGTGCAGTTAGAGTGCTCAAGGAAGGAGGAATGGATGCTATTAAACTTGAAGGAGGATCGCCTTCAAGGATCACTGCTGCAAAATCCATTGTGGAAGCACGGATTGCGGTTATGGGACATGTTGGATTGACTCCTCAAGCTATAAGTGTTCTTGGTGGTTTTAGGCCACAGGGCAAAAACATAGCTAGTGCTGTTAAGGTCTGAAACTAAGGGTTCATGCATGTGTATGTAATCTTTAATAAGGTTAGTTTTTAAGGTGTGATGAAATGATAGTCTCTTATTTTGTGTGATTAGGTTGTTGAAACTGCCATGGCTTTACAAGAAGCTGGATGTTTTTCGGTTGTTTTGGAATGTGTTCCGCCTCCCGTGGCTGCTGCTGCAACCTCTGCACTTCATATTCCCACCATTGGTATAGGAGCTGGCCCTTTCTGCAGTGGACAGGTTCGCTTTGACACTTCTTTAGATTATCTTATCGAGCTAAACTAGGCTTTTTTCGGTTTTGCGTGCTTATCTTGTTTGATTGAATAAACCATTTTCTCAATCTTTATTGGGGCTTTTTGCGTGATCAAAGAGTAAGATCAGCACAAAAAGAGTGAGTTATATACTATTCTAGTATTCTGATAAAGTATGTCACCTATTTCTTGTGGATGCAGGTTTTAGTCTACCATGATCTTCTGGGGATGATGCAGCATCCACATCATGCTAAGGTTAAAATCCTGAACCAATCATCTATCATCATAAATCATCATCCTTCTTCCATCTTCCTGCTTTTACGATTTATTATCTAAATGTTTCCGCTATGTTGCATCCCTACACTCTTTCCAATTCAGGTTACTCCAAAGTTTTGCAAACAGTACGCTCAAGTAGGAGAAGTGATCAACAAAGCGCTCTTGGATTATAAGGAAGAAGTATCTGAGCACTTGTTTCCAGGTCCTTCTTACAGCCCTTACAAGATCTCCTCAAGCGACCTTGATGGATTCTTAAGCGAGTTACAGAAGTTGGGCTTAGATAAGGCTGCTTCTGCTGCAGCAGCATCAGCTGAGAAGATGGAGCATTCAGATTCACCATCTTCTCAGTGACAGCTATAGCAATTCTCTAAGATCTTCATTTTGAGTACGTAGTTATGGTTGAAGAAATAAAAATCCTTAAATAGGATAGCTTTTTGCGGGTAAAATTGGTGTAATCCGTAGGAGTTAGCTATTTCAGAGTTCAGGGTGGTGGCTGATTAATAAAACAAAGGGGATAGTTGTTTGAGAAAAATAAAGATTTGTCCTCATTCTGTAATAAAGTAATGAGTCTGATATAAAAACTTACGTTCAGTTTTATGAGAAAACTAAGGATTCGTCCCCATTATGGAATACTAGCATTCAAAACATAACAAGAAACAGCTATAAGTTCATAAGTTTTCTTGAGGATGAAGAAGGTACTACCACTATGATAAAACCTGAGAAGAAACATAAGAACACAAAAGTCATAGCAACTCATGTCACAGTACTAATGATAATTATGATGGTGATAGTGATGATGATGGTTATGGTGATGAGAGGATCAAGCAGTTCCGCGGATGACGTGGACTCTGATGGAATGAACCATTTTCTCTCGGTCATGAAGAAGCTCGCATTCAACAGTATCTTGGTGTTTCTTAAGTCTGTTCCTTCTGCAAATCCTGTTCCATCCTTTGAAACAAACCGTATCAACTGCCCATTTGCCTCTAAGCCCTACCAAGGTCCCTTCACCATCAATGTACTTTACGGAATCACCAAATATAAGCTCATTTTCTCTCACAACACTGGCTGGAATAATCTGCACAAAACAAAACCACCACAACATGTAAGAACCCCATTGAAAGTAAAGAGAGACAGTAACTGAATCTTAAGTCTTTTACCAGTTCATTATTCCTGTTCTTGAGGGTAGTTGGAAAGTGTGGATTAGTTAGCGCTTTAACGTCTACGTTCCCTTCAAAAACTGAAACAAAACAAGCTTAACAATACTAGTTTTTTGGATTAACGATGTTTAAATACTTTGTAAAAAAAAAAGACTATCACACCTGCAGCAGCATCAGATTCAGTCTCTTCGTCCTCAAATGGATAAAGACTCTGGCTGATTTCTTCATCTTCACCTAAGCTAATGTCATAATCAACATCCATTGAAGGTTCTTCGTCTTCTTCAGAATCATCAGAACTAGAACCAGAAAGCTCTAGTGTCTCTGCTTCAGCTCTGGTCTCTTTACAACCCAAACGACCGAACACACTAACTTCAAAGGTTCGGTTACCATCATACACGAATGTCAAGAACTCTCCGTCCACAAGTTCATGGTCCTGTGCAAACTTTGACCATCCAGCTGTAAAATACGCACCGTCACGTATTTTCTTCATGCTCACTGTCCAATCTCTTCCTCCAGTGCCTTGGAGCTTTGCTGTGTTTGGCAATGGATCAGCAAGGAATTCGATGAAAGACAAAGGAATCGCCTGAGGATCCAAACACATATATGTTAACTTGTTATAACTTAAATCAAACAGAAACCATGGTGTCTTAGTTTTAACACAGTCATAAAAGTCATCGAGTCTCTCTGTTTTTCAAGTTTACCAACGACAGTTTTTTAACCTATGCTTTAGTGCACAAGAAACAAAGGAAAAAAATCCAAAATTTGTTACCACTCACAGCTCATTCCGGTTTAATTACAGTTAACAGATGAACCCCAACTGCAAAGTGCAAACTAACTAAAAGATTCAAAACCATAAAGCACAACTCTCTCATTGATACTTAACTTTCCTAAAAGTTTGAGACTTTTGCTACTACGGTTACGGAAGACAGAAGAAAGAAGAAAAAGAAAGAGATGAGAGTTATTCTTACAAATGATTCAGAGGCTGTTTGAGAGACGAACACCTTGAAGAAACGAGGGAACAAAACGTCATCATCATGTTCAGGCTCAGCCATGGAGATGTAAGAAGCGAGAGAGGAAGGGAGAGTCGAAATGGGTCTCTGTGCTAGTGAGAGAGGGATACAATACAAACGTCGATGAGATATTGTAACAATAGCCGAGAGAGAAAGAGTGAGAATGAAAGAGAAAGGAGTCAAAGTTTGACCGTCAAACAAAACCTCAGTGTTTGAAAAAACAGTTGTACACTGTACTCTAATTCACATATCTTTAATTTACAGTTTGACCCCATAACTTGTAATAAATTATAGTCAAAACTCAAAAGGAAGCAGAACCGGATTCCCGATTTGTGTTAAGTCTTCTGAAAAAATACATGAATATAGAAAATGAGTGTAATAATGAAAAGCCGAACACTAAGTTTGCGTGTCTGCATGAAAAAAAAACAGAGACTGTAATATTTTTGATGGTACTGCAACTGCAAGGATGTGAGATTGCAGCCCCACTCTATCCTCTGTTGGGTTCTCATTCACAGATTATTTTAAGACAAAGGGGATAGTGTTTTGAGAAAAATAAAGATTTGTCCTCATTCTGTAATAAAATAATGAGTGTGATATAAAAAACTCACGTTCAGTTTTATAATAAAAATAAAGATTTTTTAATATTTTTAAAAGGTTTTCTGGGCCAAATTAGTGTTAAAGCCCATTATTGGAATGGCCTAAACTTCTTGTTCGTTGAGTGTCACCTCAATCCGCCGAACAGAGTTCTTCGTCGTCTCTCACTTTTCCCGGTGGCCGTCATTTTTTAAACCTTGACGATGAGTATCGTGCTATCAATTTCCCGGCGCCGGAACTCTTATGTTCTGCTCAACCATGTCAGATTCCTCCGCCGAGTTTGTGATGATGTTGAACCACCACGGCCGGAAATCAAATCGGAGAGCCAGGAATCCGTAGTAGCAAAATTTTTGGAGAACCTTAAAAAGCTCCCGCAACATGATTGGGCGTCGAGCGAGTCGCTAAGTTCACTTCTCGTATCTTCTTCTTCTGTTTCTCCTGTAGCATTCGCTCAAATCACGCGGCGGCTAGGATCGTACTCTCAAGCAATCTCGTTCTTCGAGTACCTGGATGCGAAATCTGAGTCTCTTAATCGCCGTGATGCATCTCTCTCCTTGACATTGCAATCGGTTATTGAATTCGCCGGTAGGGAAGGACCTGAATCGCGGGATAAACTTCTCCAGCTTTACGAGATTGCCAAAGAGAAGAACATCCCGCTTACTGTTGTTGCCGCTAAGCTTCTGATCCGATGGTTTGGGCGTGTGGGTATGGTGAATCAGTCGGTTATTGTATACGAAGGGCTCGATTCGGATATGAAAAACACGCCAGTTCGTAATGTTGTAATCGGTGTGTTGCTAAGAAATGGACTTGTGGATGATGCCTTCAAGGTGCTCGACGAAATGCTTCAGAAAGAATCAGTTTTTCCTCCTAATAGAATCACAGCGGATATTGTGTTGCACGAGGTTTGGAAGGGAAGGCTTTTGACTGAAGGAAAGCTCATTGGGTTGATTTCAAGATTTAGCTCTCATGGTGTCTCCCCAAACTCTGTTTGGCTGACTCGGTTTATTAATAGTCTATGCAAATATGGTGGTAGCACCAATGCAGCTTGGGATATTTTGAGCGACCTGATGAAGAACAATGCCCCACTTGAAGCTCCTCCCTTCAATGCGCTCTTGTCATGCTTAGGAAGGAATATGAACATTGGTAGAATGAGTGATTTAGTCTTGAAGATGGATGAGATAGGAATTAGGCCTGATGTTGTGACTTTAGGGATCCTTATTAACACTTTGTGCAAATCAAGGAGGGTCGATGAAGCACTCCAAGTTTTTGAACAAATGTGTGGAAAGAGAAGTGAAGATGGGAATGTGATTAAAGCTGATTCGATTCTTTTTAATACTCTCATTGACGGGCTCTGCAAGACGTGGAGGTTGGAAGAAGCAGAGGAGTTGTTGGCAAGGATGAAGGTGGAAGAGAGTTGTGCGCCCAATGCAGTTACTTATAATTGCTTGATCGATGGGTATTGCAGAGCTGGAAAGCTTGAGACGGCTAAAGAAGTTGTTTCTCAGATGAAGGAGGCCGGGATCAAACCGAATGTGGTTACTCTTAATTCAATCGTTGGTGGGATGTGCAGGCACCATGGATTGAACATGGCGGTTCTTTTCTTTATGGATATGGAAAAGGAAGGCGTGAAAGGGAATGTGATTACTTATATGACATTGATCCATGCTTGTTGCAGCGTCAGTAACATAGAAAAGGCTATGCATTGGTATGATAAAATGTTGGAAGCTGGTTGTTCTCCTGATGCAAATATCTATTATGCTTTGATCTCTGGATTGTGCCAAGCTAGGCAGGATCATGACGCCATTAGAGTGGTGGAGAAACTGAAAGAGGGAGGGTTTTCTCTTGACTTATTGGCTTACAACATTCTTATTGGGTTGTTTTGTGATAAGAATAATGCAGAGAAAGTCTATGAGATGCTAACCGATATGGAAAAAGAAGGGATGAAACCTGATTCCATCACTTACAACACTCTCATTTCGTTTTTCGGCAGACACAAGGACTTCCAGAGTGTTCAGAAAATGATGGAGCAGATGAGAGAAGACGGGTTAGACCCGACTGTTGTAACGTATGGAGCGGTAATCGAAGCTTATTGTTCAGTCGGAGAATTAAACGAAGCAATGAAGCTCTTCAAGGAAATGGGTTTGCAGTCAAAGGTCAAGCCGAACACTGTGATATACAACATTCTCATAAACGCATTTTCTAAGCTGGGGAATTACGAACAAGCTCTGTCGCTGAAAGAGGAAATGAAGAAGATGGTGAGGCCTAATGTTGAAACTTACAATGCCTTGTTTAACTGTCTCAAAGAGAAGAGCCAAACTGAGACATTGCTTAAGCTGATGGATGAGATGGTAGAACAGTCCTGTGAACCAAATCAGATCACCATGGAGATTCTAATGGAGCGTCTCTCAGGTTCTAATGAGTTAGTTAAGCTGAGGAAGTTTATGCAAGGTTATTCTGTTGCTACTCGGACTGAGAAAGCTTCACCTTTCGATGTCTTTGGCTTGGGATAGTGGTTTAGTAGATTCAGTAACTTATAGATTAGTAAAAATGATCTAAATTTTGTCTTTGATTCTGTCGTGCTTCTACACAATCGTTATTTATGTTTGGTTTTATTCTTCAAGTTTACTATTTTTAGTAACCGAAACTAATTTGTGAAAATTGAAACAAAATCCAGCATTCTACAATTCTCGATGCATTAGGTTTAACTAATGATCCCATTAACTTATGGGCCTCAGATAATCATGTATTTGATGAGCTCCATTGAGATTTGGACAGACACGTGTCTTGAATTGACTAAACGCATCCTAAGCAGAGAGAATTTGACTATGTGTTCCCTTTTCAGACAACTGACGAGAGGAAGTCAAAGCTGCCCCATTTATATGTTCAACGAGTTGACTAGTTTTGTTTTAGTGATTTTACTGCTAAAACAACAATATTAATCTTAAGATATTTTGATAAATTGTTGACTTAATCATTATAAACTCCCCTAAAGGTGGCCTAAAGAGGCAAGAGCCTAGGGGTCACGACCGTAAGATCTTTCGCACCATTAAGACATCATTAATGAGAGAACTTTTTTTGGTGTTCTTAGATTAAATATATAGTGAAAATAATGTTAGATCAGTTGTTAAGATTATAGGTAAAAAAATTGGGAGAACTAATTATGGTGTTCTTAGAATAAAGATATAGTGAAATAATGTAAGATCAGTAATTAAGATCTTTTGTTAAAAAGCTAGTTATTGGGAGAACATGTTTAAGATCATAAGATTTAATAATATAATATTCATAAACATTTTACAAATTATAAAAACTTATAAAATAACATTTAAATTGCTTACTTATAAACTTGTAAATAAAATGTAAAAAAACAAACAAACATATTACTTAATTAATTATAACAGATAAACATCTTATTTAATGAATAAATAGTTTAATATCCAAATTTATTCTATATATGCTCTATCAAATCCTCTCTTCAACCGTGCAACCATTTGCACCCAAAGTGATAATAACAACACTGCTAAGCAAGGTGAAATGTTGGAATATTGTAAGCAGATTTGGACAAACAAAATGAAGATGTTACTAACTAATGTATTATCACATGAGCAGTTTATCCCAAACGAAAGATATAAAACTATGTAGCAGAATCATGAAACAGAACAAACACTAATAGTCTGTTTATACAAGCTTGGAGCAAACTTATTAGTGAAAACAAAGGAGGTCAGAAGAGAACCTGCGCTTCAGCGCGCACGACTGCTCTAACACGGTCGTTATAGTCTTCAATACTAAGCGGAGGGAAAAGAAAATGCCTACGAGCATAAAGCTGCACAACCATGAGAGAAACTGTTAAATGGAATGGGAGAAGTTAAGATTTGGAGAAAAGAGTGTAAAACAGTAACGGGGGGTCTGCATTGGACATATTGACAAGCTAACAACACAAATCTTGCCTCGTAAATGGAATCGCCTATAAAAGCTAATGAAGCAGCATTGAAGACTGATCTTGGTTTCTCCAACTTTGGTGGACTTGGAGACCATGTCTCATATCCCATATAAGTATCATCAACTTCAACAGGTTGTAACTCTACTACATAAAAGAAACAAAATTTTAGCAAACCCTCTCTAACAGAACCACGAATTTGGAAATTAGACAAGTCTTCTACACAATCCAATACCATAGAATAAAAAAATTAAAGAGAAAGCTTTTTGATTCGAAAGTTTGGTTTATCAAATGTATACTAGACAGAATTAATAAGCAAACATCGCAATTGATTCAATTTCGAGTTAAAGAGTCCACCTTTACTAGGGGGACGCTTGAGCAAATCGGCGACGGAGATGCTGATTACTGGAGACGGTGAAGGTAACGGCGGCGGTAAGAAAGAATTACTGTTAGGATTCTTCTTCACTTTCCGCGGCGCATTAGGGTTGTACGGAAGCCTAGGTTGTGTATCCAAGGCAGCTCTCACCACTGAACTCGCCGATAAAATCACCATTTTTCTAAAAGCTTACTCCTTTTGTGTTTTTGGGTTCGAAAGATCTCATTTGTTTTTGACCGCGGCAACGATAAAAAAATGAGAACTGAATATTTTTCTCTCTCCAAAACATCTCGACCAATCACGTTACAGAAAACAAATGAGAATTGGGCATTAGATCAATTCTCACTCAAGACCAGAAATTTTGATCTAAGCCCACTATTCCCTTTTTTATTAATTATTTTGGGCTTATAACACACCATCTGTTCGGCCGATAATGATGGCTTTATAATAGCGTTTTATTCCCAGTTTCCCACTTAATACGTAGTACGTACGTACAATTTATCATGTTTTGTGAGGAAGAAAATACTAATACTTTTGAACCCAAAGTATACTATTATGATAATATTTTTCAAGAATGTAAAATACAACTATTCTCCCAAGACTATTACACATTTACATTACTTGACAATAAAAATCAATATTATTGGTCAGAGATGAATATTTAAACATTAGGTTTTTTTTTCTACGTTGAATTAACACTTTTATCTGCTAAAAATCTTATGTGATGTGGATATGGAAATTAAGAACACAGATTCTCTTTCAACTCTTAATTATATTCTTTTTACTTTCCTAAAGGTATGATAGGAACTTCTGTTGTAAATATGAATAAATTAAAGGAGTTATGCATGTTTCTATCTTTATACTGAACACATGGTATAAGGATATCCATATATATATATATATATATATATATATTTTTGTTTATATGAATAGTTTTGTAATACTACAAATAATTCGAAGTCTGGAGTTTTTTTGATTCGATTATTAACTTATTTGTCAACTAAAATTGTTTAGTTTTCTTGCATGTTAATTAGCGATAGCTCAGACTAGCAAGCTAGGGTCTAAAACTAAAATCGATTCCGTAAACAAATTGCCTAAGCTTATAAAGACCATCCACCGAGCTTTCTTAGTTTGTTCTATCATCAATAAAAAAAAGTAGGAAAATTGTAGGAAATTTAACTTTTGGACATACAGTTTAGAAAGATAAAGGAATCGGATGCTGTACATATCTAACAACTATCAAATAAATAGTATATTTGTTGAAACACATCCAGTGAAAATCGATAAACGCTTTGTACAATAATTTGAGCTAAGCAGCCAACTCAAATTACACTATTAAATTTTCTTGGAATGAGTTTTTTACCCAAGTTTGTTGACAGATTTAGTAATTTTTAATTAATCGTCATGCATCGTCGATAGAGCAAGAGAGACCAATAAAATCTGGGGCTCCATACGGATTAAGGAAAAAATAACATCAAAGTTTTTTAATGTTTGTACAAAAAGATTATTCATAAAAAAGTTGATCGAAACTCTTGTTTTAAATGAATAATATTCTGATAAACTTATGAATAATAGCATGTTTTGTGTGATTTTCCTAAAATGGGAGCCTCTTAATTTGTAATAATAATTAAAAAACTCTTTAAGTGAGATCCCATTGAAATGTTTCATGCCAAATAAAAATATAAAATGAGGGCCCATTTAAATGTTTCATGCCAATGTACTCAAGTCGAAAAACGTTTTATGTTAAAATCAACCTTACAACCGATTTGACAAAGAGACGCATCACATATATATTCACATGTATATGCTTAAACTTGCTACTTTGTTCCGATTACTACAAAGAGAAGCTGAACGACTATAGCTTTAGTTCCGATCATTGGTCGTTTGTATTTGTTAAAGTAGTGAAGTCAATTATTGAAGAAATTGATTATGGTGTGTTTGGTCTCTTAGTTGATGAATCTACAAATATATCTCACAAAGAACAAATGGCTGTTGTATTCTGATTTGTTAATAAGAGCGGAGCAGTGAAAGAAAGGTTTATTGGACTTGTTCATGTAAAAGAAACGTCATTTGCATCTTTGAAGTCTGCTATTGATAATTTGTTTGTTAAATATGGGTTGAGCTTGAAAAGGCTGTGAGGGCAAGGCTATGATGGAGCAAACAATACGAAGGGAGAATTTAATGGCTTGAAAGCATTGGTTGTTAGAGAAAACAGTGCTGCTTATTATGTCTATTGCTTTGCTCATCAACTCCAGTTGGTGGTGGTTGCAATCGCAAAAAACACTTTGAGGTTGGTGATTTTTTTGATATGATTTCTACATTATTGAATGTGGTTGGAGCTTCTTGCAAAAGGCAAGATATGATTCGAGAAAATTATCGAGTAAAAGTGCAGGAATGAATTAGTAAAGGTGAGATTAACACTGGTACAAGATTGAATCAAGAAATTTCGCTTCAAAGACCTGGAAATACTCGATGGGGTTCTCATCATAAAACATTGTAACGATTAGTTGAGTTGTTTTCTACTATCATTGAGGTTCTTGAGTATATCCAAAATGAAGGCGTTGAAGACTCCAAAAAACGTCAAGCATATGGTCTTCTCAAGTACTTTCACACTTTTGATTGTGTGTTCTATATGCAACTAATGCTACTTATTTTGGGATTGACTGAGAATTTGTCAATGGCTTTGCAAAAGAAAGATCAAGATATTTTGAATGCCATGTCATTGGTGGAATCTACTAAGAGAGAATTGCAGAAGCTTAGGGATGATGGATGGGATTCATTTATGAATAAAGTTTCATCTTTTTGCGAGAAACATAATGTTGAAATGCTTGTCATGGAAGACGTCTTTGTTGATCCAAGGAAACCAAGAAGGAGAACCAATATAACTAACTTGCATCATTATAAGGTTAACTGTTTCTACACTATTCTACATTTACAGCTTCAAGAGTTCAATGATTGTTTTATGGAGGTAAACACTGATCTACTTATATGTATGGCTTTTTTAAGTCCTCTTGATTCATTTTGCGAGTTTGACAAGGAAAAATTGGTGAATTTGGTTAAGTTTTATCCAGATGACTTTAGTTATGGGGAGACTTTGTGTCTTGAGCAGCATCTTGATATCTACATTGACAATGTGCGCAGAGATGAATGATTTAAAAATTTGAAAAGTCTTGGAGATCTTTCTTGTTTGATGGTAAAAACCCAAAAGCATCTTGCACATCCTTTGGTTTACAAGCTTTTGAAGTTAGTCTTAACTTTACTAGTTGCAGCAGCAAGTGTTAAGGAATGTTTTTCGGCAATGAAATTGGTGAAGACGATTACACGCAATAGAATTGAAGACCAGTTTGTAAGTGATTGTCTTGTTTGCTATATTGAAAAATAGTTACTTGAATCTGTCACAAATGAAAAAGTGATAGAAAGGTTTCAAATGTTGAATGAGCATAGGGTGATTTTGTAAGATGTTTAAGAATATTCATCTGATAATTTTTATATATTATATAATATTTAAGTTTTTGTTATATATTTGCCGCTGACGAATAAATTTTCTAGATCCGCACTGCAAAAGTATATATCTATCACATGCATTTACGAAGTAAAAAAGAATCATAATTTATAAGTAAAAACTAAAAGTAAAGGATATATGAAAGAGTTGGCGTAACAATTAACATCAATATGAAAAAGTTTATCATCACTAACCAACATTCTATCGGGGACAGCTAAGATCACACTACAGTCCGTCTATGCAAAAGGCATTTCGTTACACGTGCGTGTACGTATTCTTTTTCCCTACAAATACACACTAATAATAAGAAAACGAGTAATCTCTCAACTCAAATACGACGTGTCCTTCTAGTTTTAGACTTTTTCATCTCCGACCAATTCAATTTAAGGCAAATTTGATTTAGAGAGAAGTTTTACTATAAATGGCTAAATGTCATACATCTAAAAAGCCGTCCACAAAGATCTTTGATCTCCAATTCCTTAGTGGACTGCTGTCACGTGTCCAATACTTTCAAATTTGGTTTCACATGTTAATTTGTAATTATGAGTTACTATATAAACATAATGAATGACCTTGAAGAAGTATTTGGAGCTTAACAACCAACCCATTACCGAAGTATTTGAATCATTTTTCTTCCTCTTAAACTAATTTAGAATGGAGGAAAACCAAATTTTGAAATTTTAATCGCACGAGATTAGACCATGGGTCACGTTGCGGTCGACACGCAAAGTAATTTTAAAGCTTAAATATATATGATTTGACCAAGTTTAACATAGTTTTATAATCTGGAAAATAGATTATTAGTTAACTAACGCTTCTTGAATACGACTGTAACATCTTAATGTTCAAATGTAAATTTACAAGAAACTATGTATTGAAAGTACTTTATTCTTAATATTATTCGGATATTATGTCGAGCCTAAAATTTAAAATTCTTTTATTTTTCTAAAAATGTAAATCACCCCCAAGTCAAGGTAAACATTTCTCCCCGAATCTATATCAACGTGGGTCTAATAATAGAGTTCGTAAGACTTGAACTTGTTTTATTTTTTAACTTCGTTGAATCTTTAAATCACTCTCGACTTTTAATTTGTTCATTCTCTTTTGTCTTTAAACCTCTTTGGTTGATCTAATTGTTTAATTAAAATCAATGGAAGTATGGAACACAAAAGTCTTTTTAATGTTATTAGTTAGTAGTTAGTACCGTGATACCAAGTCTTCTGTATTTTCTAACATAATTATTAAATAGTCTGGTGTACTCCAAAACATTCTTAATAACAAATAAATACAAGTATACTGCCGTATATAATCTTTAGCGTTTTTCATAGGATCGTATCTAAAGTTCTTAACAACTTAAATGTACCATATGCACTGGGTATAGGGTTGTAACGTTTGTTGTCCTAATGTCTTAAAAGAAACCTACAAAATGCTAAATGATTTATCATCAGTTCATAGTGACATAGGAACTAGATTCATCTGTTATGTTTGCACAAAAAAAAAGATTCATCAGTTATGTTTGCACAAAAAAAAGATCCATCAGTTATAGAAATTACTCTCTCTGTCTCACATAGATGGATGTCTCACATAGATGGATGTTTTGACACTTTCACACATATTAAGAAAAAATTTAGTTTTTATTTGTAAATTAATTTATAATTATTTTTTGGTAGAGAGAGAAAATATAAACCAATAACAATTCAAAATTTTAAATATTTTCAATGAATACTTTTTGAAATTTACAAAACATCAATCTTTGTGGAACAAAAAAATATACCAAAACATCAATCTTTATGGGATAAAGGGAGTAATTGTTTGTTCAATTATTGATTATAATAGCATTAATAACACCTTTTTTTTTTTGTTATATAAATAGTTCTTTTTCAAAAAAACAATAACAAAGACTAAAACAAAACATTTTGGCTCTAGGTTTGACTTTATGGAAGCATATTTTGTCCCCACAAAAAAAAAATACCTTTTATAGATAACAGAAATTTTCAATTAAGTTTCCGCATAGTGGAAACAAGTTTCTTTCATATGGTCTCAATATCTCACTATAAATAATCCTCAAAGGCTCCCATTATATTTCGTTTATATCACAAGCAAACCGATCTATCCATCAACTAATTCACAAAAGTCACACACATTGTTCAAATTACTCGATCGGATATACATAATGTCTCATCACGGTGCGAGTCTCCTATCGAAATTAGCCTCCGGTGACAAGCATGGAGAAGCTTCGGCGTACTTCGACGGCTGGAAAGCTTACGAAAATAATCCTTATCATGCAACTCATAATCCACAAGGTGTTATTCAAATGGGTCTGGCCGAGAATCAAGTTCGTCTTCTCATAATACCACCTAGTAATGAATGAGAGTTCGTTACATTTTCCTTTCTTCTAATAAGTTTTTTTTTATGTTTTTTTTTCAGCTCTGTTCAGATTTGATCAAAGATTGGATAAAGGAAAACCCACAGGCATCTATTTGCACAGCAGAGGGAGTTGACTCTTTCTCCGACATCGCTGTTTTTCAAGATTATCATGGACTCAAAATATTTAGACAGGTATTTCTTATAAGTTCTGTATTCATATTAATTATATAAGGTATATACTTATGTTACAGTATCAAGTGTTTTTTTTTTATGCTTGAACTATTAATTTTATATATAAATCAATGGAAGTGGAATATAGTATAATATAGCTCATTCACGTATGTTTTGTAGTGATATATACCTTAAATTTATGGTATGGAAGATTATGATTCGAATTTATCTCTAGTCTTGGGAATTTGTTTTTCTTTTTCTTTTGGGAATTAAATAATGGTTTGTTTGGGGATGGATAATAAAAAGGCGATTGCGGCGTTTATGGAGAGAGCGAGAGGCGGAAGGGCGAGTTTTGAGGCGGAGAGGGTGGTGATGAGCGGAGGAGCCACCGGAGCAAATGAGACGCTCATGTTCTGTCTTGCTGATCCCGGCGACGCTTTTCTCGTCCCTACTCCTTATTATGCCGCGTACGTATTTACACACACACTTTGTTAGTATTCAAATAAATATATTAGTTTACCAATCAATAACTTGAAAAGACATATGAATTAGTGATTTTTGGTGTTATAAAATAGAATTAGTGATTTTCATACTACATTAAATTAAAAGTAATCGAAAAGGGCAAAAGTTTTAGTTACTTTATAGTATACATATTTATTTTTGTTGCTTGGTCAAAACCAAAATCTCTTTTAATAATGCGTTTTCAGAATAATTAAAAATTGTGATTTCTCATATTATAACTCATTTTGATTGATTCAATATTTTGGTAAGCAACATCCAACCACACAAGTTGCAACTGTATATAAATCGACCGTTGACTCTTAACAAAAGTCAAACCACTAATTAACACTTAGTTGACTTACTCTTCACTCACAGAACTAATCAATGATTACTTTGTTAAACATATCAGATTCGACAGAGACTTAAGGTGGAGAACTGGAATTAAAATAATCCCTGTGGAATGTAACAGCTCAAACAATTTCCAGGTTACAAAACATGCCCTAGAATCAACATACCTTAGAGCCCAAGAAACCGGTATCAAGATCAAAGGATTGATTCTCGCGAACCCATCAAACCCTCTTGGAACAACTCTCCATCGAGAAGCTCTTGAAACTATTGTTAACTTCATCCACGACAAGCAAATTCATTTAGTCTGCGACGAAATCTACGCTGCCACCGCTTTTACTGAGCCAAGATTCATCAGTGTCGCAGAGATCATCCAAGAGATGGATCATGTTAACCGAGACCTGATCCATATCGTTTACAGTCTCTCAAAGGATATGGGTCTTCCCGGTTTCCGAGTTGGAGTGGTTTACTCTTACAACGATGCTGTTGTGTCCTGCGCAAGGAGGATGTCGAGTTTTGGATTGGTCTCCTCGCAGACACAAAGTTTTCTAGCTGCTATGTTGTCTGATCAGATATTTGTCGATAACTTTCTTATTGAGGTTTCGAAGAGAGTAGCGAAGAGACATCGTATGTTCACGGGAGGGCTTAAAGAGATGGGTATCTCTTGCTTGAGAAGTAACGCCGGTTTATTCATCTTGATGGATTTAAGGCAGATGCTTAGAGATCAAACCTTTGAGTCCGAAATGGCGCTTTGGCGGGTGATTGTCGATAAGGTCAAGATTAATGTCTCTCCTGGCTCGTCGTTTCACTGCTCTGAGCCAGGTTGGTTCCGAGTCTGCTTTGCTAATATGGACGAAGACACACTCCAAACTGGACTTGAGCGAATCAAAGACTTTGTGGTTGGAGACAGAGCCAACAAGATTAATAATAACTGTAACTGCCTTTGCAACAACAAAAAGGAGAACAAGAAACGTAAGAGTTTTCAAAAGAATCTCAAGCTGAGTTTCTCTTCGATGATTTACGATGAACATGCTAGGTCACCAAAGTTGATGTCCCCTCATTCACCATTGCTCCGAGCTTAAAATCGGTTCGATGATAATACTCAACTAGATTGTGTCTATATCTATATGTAGATGACTCAATAAAGAGAATATGTATATTGAAAGTATCTAACTATCTGTATACAAGTAAATGTTCACCTGCCAATGAGCACATAGTAATAATTAATCGAAATTATGGAATGAAACATGTTCTTTTGTCTGTAGCTTGCACCTCAAGCTACAACTTTGTCCTGCTATCTTACACTTCTAGCTACAGCTTTGTTCTGTAGCTTACTTGCACCGACAGCTTTTTCCTTGATTTGGTATCCTGATGAATTTGATAATAACGAATCAAACTAACCAACCACTCAAAAATGATCAATGCCAAATTGTACACCAATTAATACAAGAAGAACACGTAACCATTGAGGCTTCTCTGTTTCATGTTCTCTGTTTACTTTCATCTATAGATAAAAGCTATAGAACAGACATATATACTTCTTCTCATAGATTTGATTTCATCATATAAAGTAGTAGCAAAACCATAGATATAAACACCAATCTCTGGTAGAGAAATCTCGTAAAATCTGAAATTAGGTTAAAAGAAAAAGATTACAAACTAACTCATCTGATAACTACAAGTCTTAAGCTCAACATTATCAATCTCCAAGACATCAGTCGGGAAATCACATCCACCGCCGGTCGTCATCCTCTTCTTCTTCTCCGATTCTTGTCCATCAAGCAAATCACAAGGCTTAGGATCAACACCACTGGTAACACCTTCAACATCACTACACATCCAAATCGCTTTCTTATGCTTAGCCGCCATAGAGATGGTAGCATTCGAGATACAAATCCCAGTAAAAGGATCTCCAGAGATTCCTTCTAACCTCCCCGCCATGGAAACATTCTCAGCCACAATGTCTCTGTAATTAATTCCGGTTATCTCCGGTAGAGCGTGAGGGTCGTAATTAGAATCAGCGTGAGCTTTGTAATTCCCGGTCATCCAAAAAACCCACTTCATCGTGTGTAGACTCATCCCTTTAACGTATATGTTCTTCACGAAAGCTCCTCTTCCCACGGCGGTTTTGATCCGCACGCCGGACTCTGTTTGGTACGCGGTGATGTCTTCCGCTCTCACGTCTTCGATTCCGCCGGACATCTCGCTTCCGAGCGCTATCGCCGCGCTGTAAGGCGAGATACATGTCAATCTACGGATCAAGAGGTGCTTCGTCGGCATCCCGAACGAGATCCCGTACTCGTCCCACCCGCTTTTCACGGCGATGCAGTCGTCGCCGGAGATTATGTAACAGTCTTCGATCCTCGTGTTCGTGCATGAATCTGAACCACACCGGAATCAATTAAAATCAAAAGTAGAGAAAAAGAAAAGTGAAAATTTTGATCGGCGGCGACGATGAACCTGGATTGATGCCGTCGGTGTTCGGAGATTTCACCGGAGCGATGATCGTAACGCCTTTGACGATGATATTGCTGCCACGTAGGATAACTTTATTAATATCTTATTCGATAAATATATTGATCGTGCGGCTGTTGTAGTGAGGGTGCATGGTATTAGTAGAGAGTGAGATACAGGAGATAATTAAACCTGCTGTAAACCGGGTGGATGTTCCAAGATGGAGAATCAAGGAACGTTAGATTTGAGATCTGAATTGTATCTGAGAACATTATTTCAATCAGGTACGGCCGAGTGTATTTTAATTTGCCACCGTGGAATTTTTGCCACCAAAACGATCCTTGGCCGTCGATCGTGCCATTGTTCCCTATAACATAACATCCAACGGCTCTTATTTTCTTCTCTCTGTTTTTTCGAAAAAAGAAAAGAAGAGGATGAAACTGTTACCGGTGATAATTACGTCGGAGAGATTAGTTCCGAAGATGAGACTAGCGAATCTTCCGCCGGCGGCGTCACGTCCTCTTCCGTACGAAGGCAAAGCTTTTAGAATTGGGTATTCGTTCAAGTCTTGAGCGGCGAGAAGGGTAGCGTCTTTGTGAAGAAACAGAGTGAAGTGGCTTGTAAGGTTGAAACTTCCGGTGAGCCATTTTCCAGCAGGGACAAAGAGCTGAGCTCCTCCGTCGGATGAGTATTGACTGAGATGATCGACGGCGCTCTGGAACGCCTTTGTGTTTAGCGTCTTGCCGTCTCCGACGCCACCGAACTCTGTTATGGAGACACTGTGGGATCTGCATGTAATAGCTGTGTACTCGAATGTTTCATATGACTGTGATACCTTTCTTCCTCGAGAAGAGGTTACGAGGTTCGAGAGGGTTATGATGGTAACTATGCAAGCGAGTATGTTCTTCATGGTTTTGTATCTGAAACAAGAAGAAAAAAGAGAGAAGAGTTTGGATTAGGAAACAATGGGTTTTGTATTTAGATTAGTTACTTAAAATTAGTTAAAGAGGTGAGGTGACCATAAAAGGTTGTTTGATATTTTCTTCGTTTGGTAAATGAGTGCATGTGAAAGGTTAGTACCTGTTGCAAAGTTTTGATTTTTGAGAATGAGAGCTAATCAATGGGTTTTGTAAATGGTTTGTTGAAACAACTTTTATTGAAAAGCATAACAAAATGGTGGTTTGTTTATATACATGTGTGTATTTGTTCGTTGGAGAGAGAAAGAGAATTACCTTGTGACTTGTGAGCCTTTGTGAATGTGGAGGAAACTAATTAATGGTTTCGATGAGGATGGGAGTGGAGTGTATAAGTATTTATAAGTGGAGAAATAATGGAGAAAGATACGAAATTTTTGTCTGAGTGTGCTGCTGATCTTATAACTTCAGCAATGATTTTATCACTTAGTGGTATCAATTGATTGGGAGATATAGCGGCGATAACATTGTTTTCAGAAAATGCTGAAATAGTAGCAAACAGGAACGTATCCTTTTTGTGGTTGATATATACTAGCTAACAGAGGTATGTCGTTACTATATGCCCATAATTGTTTTAAACGTAAAGATGAATTTTGAGTACTGTCTAGGAAGAGGAGACTAAATGGATTATGTGTATAAGGCTGTGTCATAATTCTCTAAATCGAATTCCTAATCACGTTCATTAGCATCATTGCTATATAGAAAAGCATAAAACGATCATTCGGCTGAATCACAATATCATCTTTATATGTGTTTGCATTTATCTTCCCAAACATATAACAATCATAATTTGTTTAAACTATGAGAGAATGTGAGGTAATGAACAACGTCAATTCCTTTGCTTCGTTGTTTCAGACTCACGGGTTTTAATGTTTCAGTTTTTATTTTCTTTCTAAAACAGATAATACAAGAATGGGTGATTGTCTCCTTGTGACCTGTGACTTATGAATGTAGAGTACAGACATCACCTTTGTCTTTTTCGACGTGGCTACTAAATTCTACATATATACCATTTTATACTCCTCGGTAGTTACTACTTACGGCAATTAGATTAGTAAATAAATTTTACTATGGTAACTGTAAGTAACATCGACTAATGCATACAGGAGCTGAGCATCTCCAATTAGGCATATACAAAAGAGAAGCTTACAAATACAATATTAGATTAGATTATCCTTTCTAATGACATTTTTCATTATTGTTGTTTTTTTGGTTTGCCAAGTAGGCTCCTCGTGAACTTTGGGGGTGTCCCACTTCCAATTCCACTCATCATCCCACTTCTGCCGACCCACTTCTCACGCCTCCATACTTACTCACGTTCACGGGTGCTTATGCAGTTATGCTTATCTTACCTTTTCAGTTTATTATAATACAAAATCTGTTTCTTTCTCGAAAAACTATATTAATCTCTCTATTTGCCATAACAACCACCAGAAAATTACATCTAGTCAGCATTCACATACTCTTGTTTCAGTTCTTTTATTGATTTAAATAAACAGATGTGTATTGAATACTAGTAAATTAAAAAACTCGTACTCTATACGTTGTCTTTTCATGTTGGAAGATGGGGATATACACGCACATTCCACAAAATTGCAGAACTTTTTAATTTCCATTTCTAGGCTGCAAACAATGGATTACTTAGCGTAGTGTCTTTTCATGTTAGGTCAAACCTTCTGGTTCAAAACTTTAAAACATGACATGGTTCAAGAATTTTTTTTTTTTTTTTTTTTTTTT
>NC_025691.1:1215189-1239504 GCF_000633955.1 Camelina sativa
TTTTTTTTTTTTTTTTTTTTTTCTCTATTATGACCAAAATAACTAACATAATATAGTAAAAGTACATAGCGTAGTGTGGGGATGTAATTCTTATTTCTTCTAAACTTATGTTTATCTACACGAAAAGTGAAAACTCAGGCAGAAAATGTTAATATGAAAAAAGCTTCAGAAAGAAACAATATTATCAAGAGATGGAACCTCTATTGCTTTCTTCTCCTGCGGTCGCTGGGAGTTTATCCTCTAAAATCTGAAGCAAGTCGTGGTACTGAGCGAAACCCAGGTGAGACTGAAACAACGAACAAGTTTTAAAGAGGAGACCTACAAGTGGTGAGATGGGGAGTGATTGTTATGGAAACAAGAGTTACCTGTAATGTCATGCTATATGCTTTCCACAACCGTAAATCATACCGGAAAATATCATAAAGAACCTGCGTTGTAACAATTAAAGAAACATCTGGTTATGTCAATGTGATGCTTTAAAGTCAGTGATAACGGTGGAAATCTAAAAGATTTTATACCTCGGACCGTTGTAATAGAGTGGCAAGAACAACTATCCATTCTTTGAACTTGACAGAACACATCTGAGCCAATAGAAACTCTGCATCTAACCGGTTCTGTAGCTCACTCATTTGCAGCTGAGGACATTTAATTGTAGAATTTCAGGTAAGATAAAGTTACTCAGCAATGCAGAGACTTTTACGATGCCATGTGAATCTATGTGTTTGGTTTGCACATGTTTCAAGCAGCAGAATTCGAGAAAAAGAGTTTTGAACATGAAAGAGAACACAATGGAGTTGATTCTTACCTTTCGCCCAATCAGCTCAAGTCCTGCAGCAAAATTCTGCAGCTGCGCACAACCATATCTTTCTCGTTGAAGAAAATCCTGGAGTTTTGGCATCGTTAGTGAATATACTTTATTGGGTCCAAGCATAAATAGGTGAAAGATACAGATTCCCTACGTACCACAATATCAAACTGGGTGCCTTTGACGAATGCAACAAGCTTTGAAAGTTCTTTACCAGACATCAAGTAACTGGCATGACTTTCAAGTATGCTCTTTACAGAAGCAACATGAGGACTTTGCTCTTTGAACGAGGAGCTGCATCAGAGTCGCGTTAATCAAATAAAAATTGATCAGAAGGCAATTGTATTACTCTAGATATAAAAAAACCAGAATCAGAGTTGTAGTTTCCACCTCTTATCGAGTGGTGATTTCTTGTGGCTGGAACCGAAAATAAGAAACCCGAGAAGCTTAGGTGATAAAGAATCTGATTCTGTTGGCGCCTGCTCAATGTCTCTTCCAGATCTTAGCAAGAACCTCACCTTACAGCATAATTGTCATAGACAAACATCATTACTCAGGATTCACGTTTTGAATTACCCATTTTAAACAAAAAACAAGAACATCAAATACATACTAGCTCTCCAGCAAGATCATAAAGGGACTCATCAAGTGTCGCCTGCAAATNACTTTCTTAAAGAACAGAAAGAAGAAAATTGACAAGATATAAATTTTACATGCGACAGCCAAAATTACCTGCAATAGCCGCAATGCACAGTACTGACTGACAGCAACACCTTCCAGTTTGGCAATCACCTGCACGATTTCTAAACTTAATAGTACGATTCGAAACATATTGTAACAGAATTCTACAGAGTTCTATAATAGTGACTTGATGCGCTTTTTTGTCCCAAAGAACTTTTAATTAAATGAAGACTGACAAAGCTAGCTCTCTAGTAATAAGCAGAAGAATGCATTTTGTTGATACACCATTATTTAACTAAACATACTCGAGGGTTAAGGCTTTCTGAGTCTTACAAGTATATAGCACGCTGCGGTTCGATACCATCTTCGCTGGAAGCAGTCTTCAAACAACCTATAACGCAAAAGAGAATATCAAGTTTCATAGCATAGATAACAGTTTAGTCAATGAAAAGAGCAGACAAGATCAAAGAAATTGGCCATCTTAGCCACAGATCACTGTTTCAAGTGTCCAGTACAGTAAACAAACCTAGTTTTATAAGCATTATAAGAAACAAACGAGAAACAAAGGCCAAACACAGAGACAGTGAAACATACGTTGTTGATATCCCAGCAGCAGAAAATAAATCAGCCCAGTGTCGGGCATCGGTCTTTCTGGCTACATTCACTACCACATCATAGTACTCCGGGAAATTTTTTATTAAATCACAGGCTTTTCTCAAAAGAGATAACTTTTTAAGATGTCCAGGTCCTGAAATCTGGTTCCTGTTTGGATTTGGCCTGAATTTTGCAATATGCCACAAGTTTAGGAAAAAAATCAAATTATGTGAAGCAAGGCTAGAAGGTTTGGTAAAAATTACAAAGAACGGAGATACTTTATAAAAGATTGATAGAATTAGGTACCTAGAAATCTCTGCATCAAAAACAGTAAAAAGAAGCCACTCCAGACAATGGGAGAAGTGAGGTTTCTCTGCTGATAATTGTGCTAAGAGTAACGCCTCTTCATTTTTGTCTCTCTGTCCACAATATGAGAAAAACAGAATAAGATTCTGAGAAAATGAATAAAGGAAGAGAGAAGAGATCATTCTAACTTAAGAAATGAGAGGCCAGGACGAACAATACCTGAAGGAGGTGGCGGAGCAGGCAATGTAATATAGTCTGAGCCTGAGGTGTAGGCTCAAAACATGGAAACTCTGCGCTTGCCGAAAATGACATCCTCTGAGAAACTCCAACAACAACACCAACGTTTGGTAAAAGTCCCAGGGGATACACCTCGCGATCAAATTCCAACTCTGGATCCAACTAAAAGATGGAACAAAAAGTGCAATTAACTTGATAGATCAGTGAAAAAGTTACAGAATTAAAATCACAACAAAAAGAAGCTACCTGCAGGAAATCCTCTTGCATAAAAGGGTCATCCCCTAGAGAAGGATACCAAACCTGTAATATAGAATTTTAGCAATAAACAAATCAGGAAAGTACGAAAGACAGGGATCAAATAGAGAGTTACTGTCAGACACTTGGGGGCAAGGCAATCCAAGAAAGAGAAAAGAAAGAAGAAAACTAGAAAAGTGGACATAACAAGTAGCTCTAAAGCAGAAGAACTACCTGCATTCCTCGGTGCCCATAATCTAGCCAAGATACTTCCTCGACAAGATTAGTCTTTTCCTCCGATTGACCACATGTCACCCAAAATAGTTCAACTGAGTCTGTGAGTTCCCTCTCTCGTCCATCAACCAAATCAAGAAGTGAAAGCTCCCCATTTCCCCTCAGTATAAGACATCTGTGGAGACCATAAAGGCATTTAGTATGACAGCATAAACTGAAAGGATGTTCTACTCTGTTCCTGATTACCTTGAGGGTTCCCTGTCTGGCAAATCAGAAGAAAGATCGTTATCCAACTCGCATTCTCTCGGATGCTGGTCAGGAACAAATCGCATTGCTGCTGGATGGCTCTTTGCAGTCATGATGGACAACTCTCTTACTGTGGAAAGCTGTTTGTCATTTAATCACTTTAAGGTGCATGAAAAGCAACTCAAGCGCTCACATTTGGAAGTTAAAAAGGTATATTTTATTGGAAATGATGAATCGAGGACATCAACCGGAATATTTAACTACCTGTAGATCTGCTTTGCTTGAAGGTGTCAATTCACCATATATCTTCACATGGTAGACGTGGATGATAAACGGAAGATAAGATACGAGTATATAATCCTGGTAAACATCCATCACCATTGGTTTGCCAAGCAGCACTTTTCGACAAAGTAAAGAGCTCTGATCAAGGTGATATCTTGGATAGAAAAGCAGTTCATATCTGCAATAATTAGCAAACATACACAAGGAATGGAACATCATTCAAAGACAAAACGGCGAGAAACACTTTTATGTAAAAAAAGTCTGGAAGAGTCGCAAACACATTTCTATCAAATGGCACTTTCTCTTCTTTGTAAACAATAATAAATATAGCCAGTGAACCATGATTAGAAACTAAGATAGACCGGGCCTTACGTATCAGAAGCTTCGATGTAGTTACAGATTACGACAATCTTCCCCAGCCATAACAAACCCTTGCAATGAATCTGTTGCTCTTGACTGACATCTCCAAATACCCTCCACTTCTTAAACCTAACGTCATACAAAATCAGGCCATGTAAACCAGCAACCGCCAAGTATTTCCCATCCTCGCTAGCTGCCACGTGTTGAACAGGCCAATTTTGGGTAATATAAGAAACCTGGACCAAGAAAACGTATATCAGAAATTTGTTTCGAAAGTGATACGAATGACTGAGCAAAAGGGGATAACAGATATGTTGATACTCAACTGGAAGTTTTAGATGTAAAAGCTTAAGTTCGTCAGTGTCCTCCGCCTGAACCATGAGTAGTCTATCATCACCATACATTACCTGACGAACATAAGTTTTTCCTGAAACTCCTCTATTTAAGCAACACTTTCCAAAGGAAAATGCAAGAATTCTATCACACGATGCCTCCTCTGTAGCAAATAGTCTATATCCATATTCATCCCATTGGATGGCTGAAGTACCATTCATCAGGGGTTCGTATTTACTGTCTTGTTTTGGGTTAATTTTAGGGGAAGTTGTAGAACTCAGTCCAATTTGGCGGACAGTTGACATCAATCTACATCCAGAAACAGACCAAACTGCAAGTCCTCTCAACTTCCACCCAACTGCAAAAGCAGAATTATCAGGCGTCCATGCAATGTTACTGACAGGCCCAGTGTAATCCGCTGAATAACTGCAAGTTTAAAACAGTGTTATCATCCATGTACCCAACATACCAAGGGCATGACACAAGGAGTAAAACTGAAAATCCTAAATAGACCAGCATAGTTGTACTGGAATAAACCATTCAGGATTTCTGGATCCTTGCGTAAGTACAAGAACTACCGAAGGCATTATAATATGATGCTATGGTCTTTACGCAACACCAGAATAAAGAGTAAACCCAAACTTTCAACACTAGAATTGAAAAATAAACCTTCAACACATATAGAATATACCGCAGCAGTAGTTTCTCATAGTAACAAGTTACTTACCCCCAGTCATGCAAAGAAACTGTTCGTAGGAGAGAGATCGATTGTGACAGATCATACAACTCCACCATCCCTTTTCTTGTACCTACAGCAAGAATTTGTTGCTCTGAAGCCACTGATGCACAAACAACATCACCACCCAACTTCTTCTCAGCTTTAATGCTCTCAGTGTACTTTAAACCTTTCTTATTCACAGAGCATACTACTAGCTGCCCATCAGAATTTAACACAAACAATAATTTCGAACGAGTGCAGAGTTCCAGCTGAACAATAGCCGATTTTGTTGAGAAATCATCATCAGATGCAAGTGTTTCCGAAGCTACTCCAGAAACTAGCCCATTACCAAAAGTGTAGGACAAGAGTCTATCATTGTTGCTATCAGAAGAATGGAAGCCAATACTGAAAGCTCCACCAAACTACAAAGACAAACAAAAATCTAGAAATCAGGAGTCCTGCACAAAGAACCCAAAAACAAACAACGCAGATGAGGCAGATCTACGTTATTATTACCTCTCCTTTCCAGGAAATACTATATAAACATCCATCAGAGAGTCCCAAAAGCATAGTTTTGCTGTCCCTCACGAAATTGCTCCTACACAGAGTGAAAAAATTGGCCTTACATTTCTAGTCACAAAACATTACTGTGTCAACTCAGCTCATACGGTAAAAGTTGGGAACGGCAGAGACACGTACAGAAAAAGCACTTACACAGACAAGTCCTTCCCAGCAAAAGGGACCTGCTCACTTAGCAAAAGAGATATGGTTGCAAAACACAACTCCGAGGGTTGTCTCTCTCCAGGTTTTATTCGTTTATCCGTAAATTTTATTTTATATATATGAAGGAAGAATGATGATGTCTGCAAAACAAACCCAAGAACAAAGAAAAAATGAGACAGGCTTAAGAACGTCTGAAAGCATCAAGCTTTCAAAGGGATCACAAAATAGGTAACTGCCAAGTTTCACGCCTATTGATTAAACGATCCAAATGAGCTAGGCTTATGAATGTCTGATATTATCAAGCTTTCAAAGGTGAATACAATGTGTGTTCACATAAGAACAATCTGGAGAAGATTCAAGAACTAGATTCTGTATCCGTAAATCAATAAATTCTCAGCTGAATGAGGTTTGAGTAGCAGAAACCAGCTAAGTAAAAAGAGTGACACTAAGAACTTACAAGAACAGCAATCAATTTAGAGTCTGGACTCCACACAGCTTGCAAATTCTCTCCTTCTTCTCGCACTGACTTCTCATCTCTCATAAACTTTCCCAACCTCACTCGTTGCTATCCCGGAAACAACACAAAAATCAAACAAAGCTATCAGTTAACGAACCTAATTACGAATGACAGTGACGAAAATGCAGAGATGATTAAGCGCAAGCACCTGAGAAGATCCCCAAAGTTCCAAATGAGACGGAGAAACAACAAGCAATAGCCGACCTGCGAGCTTTAGGTACACGACTCGCTGCGAAGACGGACATGATCCCGCTAGAAGCGGGATCACCTGCGGCCATCCGTAAGCCATATACATCTTTTTTGGCTTCTCTGTGAAACTCAAATCCTTTGCCTTCCTTGTAATGGATCTGAATCCGAGGAGATGAAATTACAGATTCTGTTCACATACAGAGATCATAGAAACATTTGTTGGCAAAAAGGAGGAAGGAAGAAGAAGATGGTGGATCTCGCAGATCCATAAACGGAGCATCAAAATTGGAATACTGACCCAAAAATAAATCGCCCGACCGGTTTATAAGAATCGGGTTTAATTTTCACGGATTTAATCGGTTTAAGCCCTTCCCATGCAAAACCGGATTCTGCAGAGCATAAAAAGCCCAAGGGGCCTTTCACCGTTTTCGCCAAAATTTAATTAAAACCATAGAAACATGGAATCGGCTTTACAACAATTACAAACCATGTCCGAGATCATGTTCTAGTCTATTTTTCATCAAAATTTTAAGTTGTTGGATTACCTTCATGATATTCAGCTAGCAGAAAGAACTCTGTATTCCTCGTGGAATGTATCAATTGAAACTAAATTTTACACGATTTTGGTAATAACATACTTTCTAGATATATAAATTAACTTTTTCGCCATGTTTCTTTTATCATTTTTCTACTTTAATGATTAATCTTTGAAACATTCTTGAGATAGTAATAATAGTTTTTTCTAGTAAGTGCGGTTGTTAGGAGATCAAAAAACCAACTGAGAGTTGAGGAGTTCGGCCCATTTAGGCTCCATATGAGATAATGTAAAAGCAATCTTATGAGCATTATTGAGTCAGGACAAGAGCTTGTGTTACGGTAAACCCTAATTTGCATTCGACCATAATTTATATAAATACATAATATTTGAAGTTCAAAAACGATATTTGTACAAACATGATCACACAAACGCAATTCTCCTCCCCACGACCACCCTTGTTGTTGTTGTCTCTCACTTGGGTGTGAAAGCCTGTTAAAAACACACAAAAACTATTAAACGGACGAGTGATAACATCATCAAAATTGATATTCGGATCACACTTACAGCGAAGATTGTGGCGTGACCAGGATCAGCAAGATGTGCAAAAAGGTTATCAATAGGACCGGTGCCAGTGTAGATGTGTTGGAACCAAGCACCCATCACTGCCAACATAGCCAACCTTCCGTTCTTGATCTCCTTGGTCCTCAACTCCTTGAGTTTAGCCGGGCTACCTGATCCCCAACCCAACGGGTCGAACCATAGCCCTCCCGGGTAACCAACGTCCGTGCCCGTCAGTTTGTTGTTTGGGAAGACTGGGTCAGTGTTGACGCTACCGGGCTTGATGATGTCAGCCCATCTACGTCCTTCAGCCCATCCGATCAAGATTAGCTCAACGACGAAGAGTGTGGTTTTGTCCGTGAAGTATTCTTGCTCTCCCGCCGTGTACCACGACGGAGTGTTGAGGATTCCGATCTTCGTTAGAAACTCAGGGATGAATATCCCGGCGGCTCCTAGCATAGCCCATCGGCAGTGGACTAGCTCTGCTTGTACGTTCCACTTTAGACTGTCCGGGTCCGATGCTGACATGTGTCCAATTTTGTCAGAAAATTATGAAAATAATGAAGTCTTAACTTGTTTGTAATATTGGTTTAAAAACGTATAAAGGGAGAACAAAAGATAAATAAACTCACAAAGACCAAGAGGATCAAATCCGAAGTCACCAGGGAGGCTACCGTCGAGCCACTCTGGAGGAGTGCTTCCGGGGAACCAGATCGGTCTCTCTGGATCTGCTGCGACGGCGCGGACCGACGCATCAGGCCTGGACACAGCTGGAACTGCCAACTTCTTCTTCAGCCTCAGTTTCTTCCCACCCAAGAAACTGCACATATATCATACAATATCATAAATCTAAGGATCATCGTATATATGGATCACACTATTATCATATACAATAATAGCATAACTTTTTATCATATGGATCATCACTGTTGTTATTAGAAAACCATACGTACGCACGTTCTTGGGAATATGCTAGTTATACAAATTAATTACTAGAGATCAATGGATCACTATACTCGCCTTGTAAACTAAACTAGTTTACGAGGATCTGAATCACATTCACCTATAGGCTATAGCTGATGATTGTAACTGATAAGAAGAGAGACAAAAAAGATGAGCTTACCTTGGAGAAGAAATGGCGGCGATGGCAGAAGAAGCACAAAGAGATGCCATTGTTCTCGACGTTGTTGACCTTCAAGACTCAAAGTGTGTTAGAAAGAAGAAACGAAGGAGTGATGTGTAATCTATAAAAGCCCTCTGATGACAGAATCAGATTCTGCTTATCTGATTATCTATATGGATAACGCAAAGTGTTTCCCCATTGGTCAATTCATCTACACGTGGCAATTTCTTCCCACCACATCTTGGATTCTCTATTTGAACATAATAAACTTATTTATTAACTGAGTTTAAAAAAAAAATATTACAGCTTGTATTTCAGGTGATTGGGCCGAGCAAGAATACCAAAAGCCTGTATTGCTTTGGGTTTTCTAACTTTAGAAGAAAGCAATGGGCTGTCAAGAAAATAGATTCGGGTTCGACATTTGCGGGGACCTCATTTCATTATGTACCTTCTGAACTAACTAAATGCAATTTGCAGCATCGAATTTGATAATAGAAACACATGGAGTGGTACCAAGCAAAATAATACATGAAGTGGTACCATCATGACGTGTCGGAGAAGGACAAGACGAGATCTAAGACTGTACACTCACAAGCAAAATGATTAAAAATATCTATGAACATCGTTGTTAATTGATCAACTATTATTGTAGCGATTGAGATTGTACGTTTTTTTTTCTATCTCAAAACCACCCCTGCTTTATACAAAACAAAACTCTGACTTCACATCTATAAAATTTTATGATTAGCGAACACTAGTTGGCCATGTTTAAAAGAGAGTTCAGAGTAGGAATAGAAAACATAAAGATTGATATTATAAGCTAATTATATCTTTATCGTAGCAATATGTTACAAACTTATTTTAATATTATCAACAACAAGAAAAATCCTTAGCAGAGACTAAATACATGAACTCCAATAATTAATATTTGGTCTATTTTTTAAGTAGAAAGGCTAAAAGAGTGTTATAAAAAAACTTGTGTTGTCGTGACTTTCATCATCTAAATTTTATTCAATTACAAATAAAGTAATGATTGAAACTCAGACTCCACCAAAACTACCATCTTAAAATCTATGATCAACATTGGATAATATTGGGTTAATAGTAGGGTATATGTATAGGTTATGAATCAAACAAGAAACAGTCAATCAAGTATATTCGTATCGTTTGCATCATGGGACCAGAGAAAGAGATGGTGCGAGTAATCAAAATTAAACAGTGACCTGACAAAGAGAAGTGTGGGAGAGATATATAGGAGATGCATGAGATGAAAGGCATAGAAGCAATAGGGCCATGTGACTGTCTCGGCCTCATTATAACCTTTCCAAATCAACACACCAATCTCCATACCTATTTCGCTCCTCTTATCGTTTTGGAGAGTGTTTTTCTCTTTCTTTTGGACCCAAATGGTTATTGACAACTTTGCATGTCTTTTTTGTCGTATAATATACATACAAACATGTATGTTCGGTGACTAGTTGAGCGTCATGAATTTTCTAATTGAAGTTTGGTTTGAATTTTGTGACGACGTTGAATACAAACACAGTATAACACTGTACATGTATTTATATACCTCTGTAATCATATATTATGTCTTGTCAAAACAACTTTAAATGATTTTGATTATTACAACTACATATCTACAATTATGAGCTCAAACGTTAATATATATACTTTTATGAGTTTTTGATATTTTGTGTTTTTATGGAATTAAGCTTGTATAGACTACACAGTAGTGTTTTTAAAAAAAAATAGACTGCAGTATATATAAAAAATTAGAATCTGCGTTTTCTAACGTATACCGTATACGGTTTCGGGATTCAGCGTGTGAATCCAAGTATAAACCCCATAAGTTGACTAAAACATAAACATTATTAATTTGTCTAGGGTTATATTTTTGTGTCGTCATATCGATCGAGTCTCCTACCAGCTATAGAACCAAATCTATTAATACTAAGTTTGAAAATAGCATCGTCTGTAAGTTTTCTACATATCTTAATGATGAATAATGTTCATATATTAACAATTAGTATTAGATGAGTAGGACAAGTTGATTTTAAAATACGATTTCAAGATAACATAACATATAAATGTTCATTGGTAAAACGACATTTCTCCGATCATAGTTGAGCCATGAACCATTGCCGGTTGGTGGAAGGTTCATTGCCACCGACGACGTGTCTCCTATATACATCCGGCCCACCACTCAGTTAAACAATGGACTTTTTCTTCTTTTATATACTACTATATAGTTATAAAAAACAAATATACATCATTTTCGTAAATTGAGGGTGATGAGGGGTATAGATAAGGTTGATTGATTCCTCTTTATTAATCATCTCTATTCCCTCTCTTTAAAGCCTCCATGACCCACAACACACTCTTCTCTCGTTTCTCTTTGCTTCCTTCATTTTCTTATAACTTTTGCTTTTGTAATGTTTTACTCCAAACCTAATGCCTTTTTCTTTTTTCATCGATCTAGATATATTCCAATTTAATCTTATACTCATCTTTAAACAGATTATCATCATTTTCAGAACTATGAGTAATCCAAACGGTAGTGCTATCATTTATCACAAGAAAAAAAAAACTAATTAATTCAGACCGTAGTGGTAGTAGTACTATTATATCTAACAAAGACAAAAGCAATAAACTATATAAAAAATAGTAATAGTAATATTAGAGTTGATCGATATCATTATTTGATATATACACCTCAACTAATACCAACATTGAATCACAAAAACAAATGTCAGCACTACTAGTCAAGTAAAGAAAATACTAACCTAATAGTAAGCTATTTAGCTTAGCTGCTAGCCTGCTAAGCCTTAATTAGCAGATGTAATTACGTGTAATATAAAATCTGTAATATATTCCCTTTTTTTTGTTTTTCTATAAACAGTAACCAGAGGCTACGCATCAGACCTCTTTTTGGACGTGCGATTCACGCAACGAAGAAGCTTAGCCGCTTGATTGAACTTTACTAGTACTAGATTAGTTAACAATCTTTGATCAAATTACCAATATTGTTTCTATAGATAATGATAAGCTCAAATTAATCCCTAGAGCTACTCTCTCAAATTAATAGGTCACTGCAGTACTTAGGGGTCGAATGCGATAAGGACTCAAATCTACATAATAAATTATAAAGTTTTATGAATTACGCTAAACAAGATAATTTAAATTAAAATGGCAATGCAAAATATTAAATTAAACTGTTGTAAATTCAGAAGATCAAAAAGCTAGGCCTAGGGAATTTCTCAAGAAATTACAAATTATTAAATCAAGAAATAATTAGGATTCAAGCAATTAAGAACAGATCTAGAACTCTAAACTCTTTTGTAAAATAAATCAGTTCTCACTGCAAATATTATCTAAATTTAAAACCAGAATATCCAAATCTCTTTGTAAAATTCTAGGTTAAAAATCAGCTTTAAAAACAGGTTAGATTATTCACAAAATTACTAAATCAAATCTCTTTGCAAGAAGTAATTTTGCTCATCAAAAGATTTTATCAGGAAAATCAATTATATTGTCATATCAATTTATTTTCCTAAAGTATTAATTCTAGGTGATCAATCAAGAATTAATGTGAAGAACAATCTAAGATGAAGATCTAGAAAGATAATGAATCCTAAATAAATAGATCTAATAAATCATAAAATCCCTGTAAAAAACCCTAAACCTAACAAGCAAACTACTCAAATATGTTTAATGAAGAACAAGACATAATTCTGAATAATAAGCAATTGAAATTAAAAGAGTAAAAGAGAGTTCAAGAATTCTTCTCACAAAACAGATCTCTCTCTCCAAAGCTCTCAAAATCTCACAAGATTACAAGAAAATAAAATTTGTTAGAAAATAACTTAAGGGTTTGCAAAACCTAAAAATACTATTTATATGTCCTAATACACGTTAGAGACTTATGTTGCAAATATGGAAAACTTCGGGCAACTTTGTAAAACTTCCAAATTTGTGATTCTTCATCGGCTGAAGAGGGTGTCGACCGATGCTTCTAACTGGTGTCGATCGATGCCCTTGTTTTGATCCAAGTCCAAATTGATTTTTCGAGATTTATGTTCCAAAATGATCCAAATTGCTCCACTTTACTTATTCTGTACCAAAGTTTTAGAAAACCTGCAAAGACTCAAAAACATCCTAAAAACAAATTAAAAGATGCTAAAACACTCTTTATATCATGGTTAAAAACTATAAAAATCATGATATATTAGATAAGATAATTAGTGTTCTATAAATGTCCTAACATCGAGAACATAGCCTATTTTTCTACTGGCCTAAAAAAAAGATATTACTATATTAAATGGGAAAATAGGACGAATTAAATTAATTTCGCAATCCACATCAACAATCTCCTATCAACCGCACGTACCACGTGTGCTGATCGTCGTGCAACTTGCAGATGCTTTTATTCCAAAGATAATCGGTACCCTGTAGAGACGCACGTAGCCAATTAAAAAAAAAAACAACAATCCCAACAATGTTTGGTGACAGAACCCATATCTCACAGACCAATCTTATCACCTTTTCTTGCTTTCCCCCATTTGTACTCTCTCTCTCTCTTAACATCACTGCAACGTTCAGATAACCAAACGTCACAGTCAGTTAACTTTATCAAAAAATCAATCTTNACAAAACAGATCTCTCTCTCCAAAGCTCTCAAAATCTCACAAGATTACAAGAAAATAAAATTTGTTAGAAAATAACTTAAGGGTTTGCAAAACCTAAAAATACTATTTATATGTCCTAATACACGTTAGAGACTTATGTTGCAAATATGGAAAACTTCGGGCAACTTTGTAAAACTTCCAAATTTGTGATTCTTCATCGGCTGAAGAGGGTGTCGACCGATGCTTCTAACTGGTGTCGATCGATGCCCTTGTTTTGATCCAAGTCCAAATTGATTTTTCGAGATTTATGTTCCAAAATGATCCAAATTGCTCCACTTTACTTATTCTGTACCAAAGTTTTAGAAAACCTGCAAAGACTCAAAAACATCCTAAAAACAAATTAAAAGATGCTAAAACACTCTTTATATCATGGTTAAAAACTATAAAAATCATGATATATTAGATAAGATAATTAGTGTTCTATAAATGTCCTAACATCGAGAACATAGCCTATTTTTCTACTGGCCTAAAAAAAAGATATTACTATATTAAATGGGAAAATAGGACGAATTAAATTAATTTCGCAATCCACATCAACAATCTCCTATCAACCGCACGTACCACGTGTGCTGATCGTCGTGCAACTTGCAGATGCTTTTATTCCAAAGATAATCGGTACCCTGTAGAGACGCACGTAGCCAATTAAAAAAAAAAACAACAATCCCAACAATGTTTGGTGACAGAACCCATATCTCACAGACCAATCTTATCACCTTTTCTTGCTTTCCCCCATTTGTACTCTCTCTCTCTCTTAACATCACTGCAACGTTCAGATAACCAAACGTCACAGTCAGTTAACTTTATCAAAAAATCAATCTTACACGACACGACGTCGTTAAGACGGATCTTGTACCAATCTTTCTTCATCTTCTTCCTCCTCCTTTGGCCTCTCTATAAATCAAACTTCTCAGTTTATTAAAAAAATCAACTTTATCAACAAAAAAAAAAACCCCAGAGCTCACTCACTCTCTAAAAAAAACCCTAGCTTTCTCCATGGGCTTTCCCGTAGGTTACACAGAAGTTTTCTTACCGAAGCTATTCGTACAAACGCTTTCGATTCTAGGTTTCATAAGAACCGTCGTCTTCTCTATCTTCCGTTTCTTGGGTCTCTCAGATTTTCTCGAGATGGACCAAACCTGGCCCGACTACACATCGTACCCGACCCGAATACCCGAAACCCGCTCACCCTTCTCCGCCCTCCTAATCAGAGAGATCTTACCGGTCATCAAATTCGAAGAGATAAAAAACTCCGGCGAAGAATCACCGGAAAACTGCGCCGTGTGTTTGTACGAGTTCGAAGGAGAGCAAGAGATCCGGTGGCTGAGAAACTGCAGACATGTATTTCATCGGAGCTGTCTTGACCGTTGGATGGATCATGATCAGAAGACGTGTCCGCTTTGCAGAACACCGTTTGTTCCAGATGAGATGCAAGAAGAGTTTAACCAACGGCTTTGGGCTGCTTCTGGTGTTCACAGTGACTTGTGTCCTGTCACCGAATTGTTATAGAAAAGCAACAAAGAAAAAGACAGAGAGACCACGCTTTCTCTCTTTTTATGTTCTCTTTTGTTATTGACTTTATCACCGCTTCTTGTACTTTTGATTTTGCTTTCTTCACCCTTCTCCTCTTTTACTGACACTAATTAGATTTGCCACGCTTTTATGTGTGTATTATCATAACATATATATATGAATGAGAGATGAGCAATTAACAATTTCGAGTATTTTATTTACTTTGATGAGTTGAGGAAAACAGACAGTAAAAAAAAAAAAAAAAAAGAATTGAATGCTAAAAATATCCGAAAAACCAAAATCATATAGTATCATATTAGACTGAAAAGTATTAAATTCAGGTCTCATATGGAAGATCTGGATAAAATAAAACCGATATTTGTTTCATTTTTAATCCAAACCAAAGTTATGACCTTAAATTTCCATTTAGAGTAACTTATGCTATTTTAATTAATTCTGAGGGTTATTAATTTAGTTTTAACCGGGAGTAGTTAAGATCTTGCATTCTTGTCAGTACTTGTCTCTGACCAGTACCAGTAACCTGTGACCACATCTGTAACAAAATAATTATTGTAATAAAGATTTTAAAATTCAGACTATCACTTTTTTTTTTGTATATCTAGTTTTAACCAAAAGGATCTAAATTCAATGGATCATGGTAATGCGTAAAGGCAGAATCTGGTAACATGCTTTGGTCTGCAGATCGATCAGTCAATTCAAACGTAGCATTTTATTTCAATAATAATATATAGGTACCAAACATCGAAGAATCTTGAGAAACGAACATTTTTTTATTTACTTTTATCCGTTTGTGAGTCTAATTATGCAAGGCGTTCTTGGCTTAAACTGATTCGTAGTACAGAACCGTACTGAAAATCCAAGAATTGTTGTATGTTTTTATGTACCATTTTACTAAACATGAGATTGTAATTTGGTAGAGAGATGACATGCTTTCAATGTAGAGAAAGATAATTGAAGTGGGTAGGTTAAAAATGGGGCTAGTGGCATTTACTATTTGGGTAATGATTGAGTAGCTGACCAATATAAATCACCAGCATCTACAATCATCTCCTGCTCTAGATTTTATGTGTACTAGAGAATCTTTTTTTTATAATAGACTATAGGGCAATCAGTAACAAGAAAACAATTAGATTGTTGTAGACTTAGTAGTCCACATTCACACGTATACATAACACCAATAGTATAAAATATGTTAAAGCCACTAGCTTTTTGTATACGTGTCTGTGTAATGGCGCAATGTTCTTGAAGTATCTATCTAAAAGGTATCCAAAACACCCAAAATAAAATATGTTAAAGCAATGTTCTCGGAGGTTCTGGTGCTGCTAGCTACAAAACACTTGTGCTCCAAGAACATTGCTTGCATTTCACAGTTGGAAACAGAGAGCTATGTAGTGGTTGGCTCCACCTCAAAGTCACATCATGAAATGCAAAACTGTTTGGCATCTGAATCGCAACACCGCACAAATCTGAACTTGGGTGGATATTTTGCTAGATTAATGATGGGATGTCATTTGCAAATCTATGTTGTGTATTCTTTCTTCTCTTGAAGTAGGAGCGCATAAACTTGCTTTTGTAATGTCTTTATAGCAATCTTTTAGATGGAATTGCATATTTTTTTTTCGTAGTTTACTGTTATTCTTCTCAATTAGAACGATAGGATAAATTAAATCACCTATTTTAATAGACATGCGAAAAATGAATCTTCCCTCTTTTGACTCTAGCTTGAAACATGCTTCTACATGTATGCTGATGCATATATAGCGTCTCAGGGATCACCATCCTTCACTTCACTGAACTGCAAAAAAATCCAAAGTAAAGAAAAGTTAGATGAATCAAGATTTCATGTCTCGAATAACAATCAAGACTCAATAGTGAGTGAAAAAGAGGAGGTTACTTGTAGATGAAGGCAGCTATTCCCAAGAGTATGCATAAGAGGATGATGTCTATGCAGAAGTTGCGGCTCGATCTCAACTATAATTGAATAGAAAACAATGAGCTTAATTATAGTAGAATGAGATTGTGATCTTAAGAGGAATGTGTGTGTTACATAACTACCTTTGTTACAGTATCCTTGAGCCTCACATTGGTGCTTTTCAAATCAGTAGCTGCCTTGTCAGTCTAAATTACATTATATACCAAAACAAGAAGAGGTAAGCATGATCTCGCTAAAGAAAATCTCTAGATCAAGGTCAAGTGTTAGTTTTTTAACCTTTGTATCTATTTCATCCATGAGTGGTTCTTGTCTATCAAGTTCCTGTAATGTTTGGAAGCAGTAAGAGAATCACTACGACATGTACAATAAAAGGAACCAGAACCAGGATTAACTACACAACAAGATATCGTTATATAGGTGAACCTCATTGATGTCTTGAGCCATATTCTTGAGTGTATCCAATCCTTCAGCTATATAATCTAATCCTTGATCCTGTTTCCACATTAGTTAGACTCTTGCTTGCCTTCAGAAAATCGGTCAATAGGCCAAATGATAAAAAAGAGTCAAAAACACAACACTTGCCTGTTTAATTCTTCTCATCTCATATTCTTGTTTAAACTGATCAGACTCTTCGGTTGGCTCGAAATATTCACTACCAATTCTGTGATCTGATACAAGTGACCAAGTCTTCATTAGTCAACACACTAATCTTATAACGCAGAGGTCACTAATAACGTAGAGAAAACAAGATATAAATACCCGAGACATTAGTATCGAATCTGATGTTCGAATATGATGTTGAACCTGGCCAACCACCTACAACAGGAGCAGAGGTATCTGGTATGGCCTCAATCTTATCTCTCAATGACAAAACCAAGTCATTTCTAACATCAAGCTCTTCCTTCGAAATCCCTTTGACCTAAAATAAGCCATCAGATGTTATAAAACCTCTCACCAATGCAAGACTCAAATCATAAGATTGAACAAAAAAAAAAAAAAAAGANAAAGACCTTTTTGAGAGCAAGCCTCTGAAGTTTTGGAATCCCTTCAAGCAATCGAGTTTTCGTTCTTCGAATCTCCGCGTTCATCGCTACAGCTTTGGCTTTATTCGTCTCAGGCGACAAATCCTCTGTTTTCTATTACGTTTTCTCACACAATCTTAACGTTACAAAACCAAAAACACAAAAACAGAAACGCAACGGGATCGAGTGAATGATCTAAACGAACCTGAAGAACAGTTTCGAGTGCAGATTCGAAGGTGGAGTAAAGGCGAGAGAAAGCATCGTCACCGGAGACATTAGCTTCTCTCTGTTTATCGATGTCATACTTGTCATACTTCTTACAGATGGAATCACCCCTAGTGATCAAATCAACCACGCCCATCTTCGCCGGAGATTTTTTTTTTCTTTTTGTTGGTTAAGGTTAAGTTGTTGTTTTGCAAAATATGTGATCAGAGCAGTTACAACATGGATACGTGGTGGCTTCTACAAAATCAAAAGGTATGCAAGATTGTTATCTGGCCGTTGGATCTGTTGCCACGAGGCTGTATATTATGATTCGCTTCTATAAACTTGAAGATATATTTTCTTTAATTATTATTAAGCCAAAGAAATGTAGATTCTCTAGTGTTACTATTGGTCAAATACTCTCAGTCGTTGATAGTATTTATGACACGTTCATTTGGTGATAGTCAATGCTTATAAGTTATAAAACGTATTATTTGATTTCATTACCAACATATTGTTTATTTTCTTTTCTCTTCTGTATAATAAGGAATACAAAAAACGGCCAAAATCAACCCAGACAATCTGTGAAACGCTTTTTCATACCCAAATTATGGTACTATGCAATTATCAATCCGAACAAACTAAAATTTCAAATTTCCTACCTAAACTTTATAAAATTAGCCGATTTCAACATGTCCGTAAACGGTGTTACTTGTTCATTCAACGGTGTTGAGTCAGATGCCAACAAAACGACCACATGGCATCAAAACGAAATTGTTACTCCTAATATTCGAACCTGTGTTCACCTAGCCCATCATTTTCACCCTGTAACCACTCGGATAAATTGATTTATATAGGATTGATTAACAACGATGTAATATATTCTCTTCTGTCAATCTTCTTCTAATCATCTTCTCTCCTTCACTTCGCAATGGCAAAAACGAACAGATCCAAGGCTTCCCAGCGTATAATAGGCAACAGTGAACTAAGCCGTTGAGATTGAACGAATACATTCTTATCTAGAAGGAGAAGATGGTGATGGATGAGGAGAAATCCACATAAAAACCCAAGATTCATGGAACTCATGAAAAAATACAAAAAAAAAAAAGTCGATCTGTTTGCATTAGAAAAAGAAGATTTACGGAAGACAATATATTACATCGTTGTTAATAATCTCAAAGAAATCGATTTGTCCGAGTGGTTATTGGTAAGATAGATGCTTTAAGTTAACATGGGTTCGAATCTTGGTAGTAGCATTTTTTATTTCATTTAAACTATCAAAACGACGTCGTTTTGATGCCCAGATGTCATGCGGTCGCTTTGTTGGCATCTGACTCAGCACCGTTAAATGATCAAGTAACAGATGCCATGCGGTCGCTTTGTTGGCATCTGACTCAGCACAGTTAAATGATTAAGTAACACTGTATACGGACATGTTGAAATCGGCTAATTTTATAAAGTTTAGGTAGAAAATTTGAAATTTTAGTTTGTTCAGATTGATAATTGCATGATACCATAGTTTGAGTATGAAAAAGCGTTTCACAAATAGTCTTGGTTGATTTTGGTCGTTTTCCCATAAGGAGTACTTTTTTTTTGTCAACCATTGGGCTACAACTGGCCGGCCCATTAGCCAAATTCCTACATTCGTAGGAAGCGGGACTCGATCCCTGGTGTGATAGTGTCTTCTACAAATGGACTTACCTCCTGCCATCCATAAAGAATACTTAACTACTTATAATTGAAGATTTTTTTTTTCTATTGGATATATATCATCAATCAAAAATATTTACAATTAACAGCAAAATCTCAAGTCTCAACAAAACCAGATTTTACGAGGACAAAATCCTTATTTGAACTGCATAACCATAAAATGCTGATTTAACTAGACATTATATTTTTGCATAACGATTTCCAAATTTTTATTACCCTATAGAACCCGTAACTAGACAACTGTAATGCTGTAATAGCAATGTAGTAAGTAGTAGAGGCGGTTGTTTCAATATTACCGTTAGTAAATTTCCACTATTTAAGACTACTAGTAGCTTAACATGAAAGTCAAGTTAATTTCCATTATTAGTAGTAGAAAAAAGGCTGTAACGGCTATATTGTCTTTTAGCTATATATATATATTCATTCGGCAACACAAACCGAACATCGAGAGAGATTATATTTATGCTTCGTCGTCTTCTTTCGTCCGTCTGATCTCTCTCTGTGATTCTCTCATCGACGACGGTGGCACAGAAGAATCAAATCCTCTTTTACTTAATTTCCTATTACGTTTCTTTATGGATCGGTGTGGTTTATCTCTCTACCCTAAGGTTGGTTATATTATATATATATATATATATATATATCTTACTTCGTGGTCGAGTCCTAGGGTTCAACTGATGATGATTCTCTGTGGATTGTTTAAATTTGTATCTTGTTTTCATTGATCCATTGCTGGTAATTTCAATTCGTACTCCCGCTTTTCAATTTATTTGATCCATGGTGATTCTGATTCGTATATGATAAATCGTAACAGTGTATGTGTTTTGATTTAGGAATTTGATTCTTGTTTTTTTTTTGTTTATAATTATTATTTTGTATTATGCAGAACGATTCGTTGAGAAGGCGTTTTGAGTAATGGATTCTGCAAAGAGGTTTAGGGTTTAATGTCCTCCCAAGATATAATGGCTCTGATGATGTCGCTCGACGTGGAAACTGATCAAACAGAGGAATTAAACAGTACAAACAGAGCAGATCGATGATGGATGGTTCTACTGACCAGAGATGAATTAAAAAAGTATCAATCTTATTCTCTATTTTTTTTGGTCAAATAGAATCTAATATATATCATATATGCAATGAAACTTGCTTGCATCTTTTTTTAAAAATATATTTTTTCTTGCTTATTCATGCTACAACGGCTTGATAATAGGAATCGAAAGCTACTACTGGTAATAACAAGTCAACCTCACTAGTCACTACTCTAACTGCGCCAAGAATCCACACATATCCACATGCGTAATCTTCAATTGCGCTTACCAAGTTACCATCCCATGAAGAACGTGAGGTCAATTTCTATCCTTTTTTTTTTTTTTTAAGTTTCAATTAAGATTTTTGTTTTTTTTTCTTCTTGATACTAAGTTTACAAATCAACGTAAAAGCTAACCGAATTTTGGATCCAGTCATTTGGTTGATTGTTAGAAATTCCACAAATTCAATTTGTTTTTGCATCGTGATGTAGACTTAGCATTAAAGTTTTAATTTTGGTTTTAAATTACACTTTTAAATAAGTTTTTGATTTTTTTTATAAAGAAAAGTTTTAAAGTTTTAATTTCGGTTTTAAATTACGCTTTTAAATAAATTTTAGTTTTTTTTATAAATAAAAGTTTTTGTTTTTCGTTTTCTTCTTCTTCATACTAAATTTACGAATCGATATGAAATCTAACCGGATTTTGGATCGATTCATTTGGTTGATCGTTAGAAATTCCACAAATTCAATTTGTTTTTGCATTGTGATCTATAGATTTAGCATTAAAGTTTTTAATTTTGATTTTTTTTTGGCAAGAGTTTCCTAATTGATGCCAAATACTAAATTTACAAATAGATGTGAAACAAAATAACATTAGGAAACTTTTGGATGTTTTAGCAGTTTTAGCAGTTTTAGCAGTTTTCAAACTTTTGGATGCCAAATAGACAAAATAACATCAATACTAACATGAATGATTCCATAAGTTCAATTTGTATTTTCATTGTTATGTTAGATTTAGAATTCAAGTTTCCAATTTGTTTTCTTTCATGGAGTTTAAAAGCTTTTCCAAAATATTGAATGCTAAATATATACAAATCATTTGACTTAGTTATTGATTGTTAGAGATTCCATAAATTATGTTCATTTAGAATTCAAGGTTCTCATTTTTATAGTTATAAAAAAAGCGCTTAAAATTTTGTTTTCTTTTACAGATTTTTAATTTTTCCATTACCCCCATATTAAGTACAGAAGCCTTTCTTTATCAATCGACTGAAACTGGCTGCATCTCTTATGCTTCTCATCAAACAGAACAGACTGAAACAGATATATCTCTCTAAAGCTCGCATGAATCGTCTGTTATATATAACAACACACAATACAATATCCGATCAAAACAGAAACACACATATCAATACAGATCCCAAAGAAAGAAGAAAAAACACTTTCCTCTCTTACCACAATGAGTTTGCCTTTGTTCTCCGCATTTTCTCCAGTCTAATTGCTGCCACGGTGTTAACTCCCGACGAGATCCCAACCTACAAGTTAGATAGTTTCTCCATACTTAGTACTAGAAAAAAAAAACTAGCCAATTATCTATGTAAAAAATCATCAAAACACTAACCATGAGACCTTCTTTCAAGGCCAATGCTTCATTGCAGCATCATCGTTGAACAATCTTTTCTCTTGAAGTAAACTTGTCCCCAAGTAAAGTAATTTTCCAGCAGTCAAGTTAGATGATGAAGACAGAGTGATTCTTAGGTACAACCGTATGAGATTGATTACAATAACTAAGCTAGGCTTGGGAAGATAAAATAAAACCTTTTTGACGAATAGATGGAGAAAAAGCTTTAAGATACCTCGAAATTTGTCGTCTCTTGTGATTATTCCACATGTTTTGGATGTCTCACGCACCATTATGCCTTGCACACCAATGAATGATGCTATCTTGCACTCAGCAACTGTCACAAGTAATACAGGTTCCTGGATTAGTAGGAGGAAGAAAGTATAATATGAAAATATAAATATAAATTCATTGGACAGTTCATGGATTACTAGTCTTACAGTGTGCTCAAGCGTACAAAGAAGTTGTTTAAGAAAATGAGAACCAAAAGATCAATCCTAGTATTACAGATTGGTGAAAGAATGTAGGACTACCTACCAAACATGAAAGCACCATGAAGATCTACTGAGAGAAGAGTTGAGGCTAATTGAATCTTCCTGCAAAATGTAGGATGTCAATAATAATACTAGTATGTAGATTGTTAACAAGCACATAATTTGAGTTAGTATTTGGTAGTCATCATATAAGTAGCTTACCCGGCCACCTTGATGAGTTGTGTCATGTAACTTTCCCACATACCATGAATTGGCTTAAACAAATCAAACCTGCATTCCAAAACAAGTGGACCAGTAAACATTTAAAGTCTGTTTAAGAATACCCAAAATAATAGAGTCAGATACAATCTCTGTGACTGCAAAAAAAGAAACTCACTTTTGGAGATATTCTGGCATATGCAAAGCACCAGACTTCTCGAGTCGTTTCATAGACATACGGGTCTTAGAACGTTTTGAATCCTTCTGTGATGATGTCTTTTTAGAACCAGAGGCTGAAGGACGCGACTGTACAAATTTGTCAAGGAGGATATAGTTGTCCAGCTTCACACTTTTAGAACCTTGCAAGTACTTTTGAGCAGAGTCACCGCTTCGAAGGAGGAGGTTATGCAGAACCTTGTCTACTATAGTTCCCTTTGCACTAGAAAACTGAACAATTACATACAAAAGAAATAATTTAAGCAACCTTATCTCTCAGATCATAAGGAAGAAGAAAGTGGTTTCTAGTTTTGATCACCTCAAGAATCTGAATTTACCTTAACATTGGTTGCCAACAAATTCTCATCAACGGGATGTGACAATTTTGTATATGCAACATAATCATCCTCCTTGGGATCTACAAAATATAAATAAAAAATTTCATCACAATCAATGCTTATGAGTTAGTAGTAATTGAACTCCAAATTCATGCTTCGTTTATTATACTCAACCATCAAACCTTTTCTAATTGAAGTCTTTGAGGTTGTAGTAGGTAGTGAATCAGCTTGAAGTGGTTGTTTAGAAGAGACATGTACATCAGAAGTTCCCATCTTGTTGTTGTCTTTTGTCATTCTTGTGTTGTAGTTGAAGAAGAACCTGAGCTTTAGCAACAGCAAGTCTTCGTTCCATGGCTGCCATTATTGCCCATCTTGCCTGATCATGCACAACCGTATCTATACCCATTTGCAGCTAGATAGAAACTTAAACCCTAGTCTCTGTAGCTGAAACAAGAGAGAAGAACAAACTTATTAGAATTGTGTTCACTCTTTAAGTATCTCAAATCAGTGAAGGAAAACTTGAGTAATCAAATTACAAAAGCTTAGAGCCCAATACTTCAAAATCGAAACATATGCATGCCTAGCCCAGCAGCTCCAATTACATATATAAGACAGTGAAAGATGGGTTGAAGGAAAAAAAAAAAAAAAAAAAAAAA
>NC_025691.1:1239576-1249262 GCF_000633955.1 Camelina sativa
GAACGAAATTGCATAATAGAGAAACCCTAACATCGCTCGTTACAGAGAAGAAATAACGTACCGAAGTCGGAGGTAAGCGAGAGAGAGAGAGGGAGAGAGGCACGAATCGCTCGGTGTACCGGAACCCTAAAAACCCAGAAAGAGAGAAAAGCTCTCGCGAGAAAGAGAAAGTTAACAAGTTTGTATTTTCAATTTTGATCCTGTTAATTTGCAAAATACTGATTAGACCTTTTATATATATTTTTTAATTAACGTCAGATTGAACCCGATACTATTCTTTCTATCAAAAACAACCCATTCCATTAGCATTAACAGCAAAAGTTTTTTTTTTTTTTTTTTGAAAATGGCTTTTAAAAGGGCCCATTAACAGCAAAAGTTCTCAAGTGTCAACTAACCAGATTTTACCAAGACTATGTCTATTTGAAGTTTTGAACCACGTAACCATAAAAAAAAATGCTGATTTAACCAGACATTATATTCTTACATAAAGAACTCGTAACTAGAAAACTGTAAACTTATTTGATTAGTGTGTCCGTAGACTGATTTATTATTATGCACATTCAATTCTATAAGCTAAAAAGCCCAATATAGTTTTAGTTGGGGCACACCATTATATGATGAGAAAGAAAGAAAGACAAGTGGATAAACCGAATCAATTATTTGTAAAGTGAAATAGCAATGTAGTACGTAGTACGTAGTAGAGTCGGTTGTTTCAATATTACCGTTAGTAAATTTCCATTATTTTAAACTACATACTATAGTAGCTTAACATGAAAGTCAAGTTAATTTCCATTATTAGTAGCATTATTATAAATAAAGGAAATTAGTAGTAGAAATAGGAATCCAGAACAACAGGCTGTAACGGCTATAATGTTTTCTTATAGCTAAATAAATATATTCATTCAGTAACACAAACCGAACATAGAGAGATTGTATATTTCGTCTTCTTTCTTCTCTCTCTCTCTCTCTGATTCTCTCATCGACGACGGTGGCACAGAAGAATCGATCCTCTTTCTTCTTCTTCTTCATGGATCGGTGTGGTTTTTATCTACTCTACCCTAAGGTTGGTTATATCTACATCTCAGATTCTCACTTGGTGGTCGAGTCCTAGGTGATAATCGATTCTCTCTGTGGATTGTTTAAATTTGTGTCTTGTTTTGTTTGATTGATTGCTCGTAATTTCAATTCGTACTCCCGATGTTCAGTTGCTTTGATTCATGGTGATTCTGATTCGTAAATCGTAACAGTGATGTACAGTGTTTGATTTTTGAATTTCAATCGTAACAGTGATGTACGTAAGAAGGATTCATTGAGAAGGCGTTTTGAGTAATGGATTCTGCAAAGAAGTTTAGGGTTTGATATCCTTTAGGTGGCTTTAGGTGACTTTTTGTACTCCTTCTCATCACAGATATCCCTTTGTTTTTATTTTTTTGGGCAAGGGTTATCTTAAGTATCAATCTATTGTAATCACTACAATCAGATTTTCTCAATCAAAAAGAAAAGAAAAGAAGTTTAGGGTTTCATGTCCTCCCAAGATATAATGGCTCGACGTGGAAACTGATGGATGTGGAAACGATCAAACAGAGGGATTAAACAGAGCAGATCGATGATGGATGGTTCTACGTGCCAGAGACGAATTGAAATAAAAAAAAGGTATACATATCCATCAATCTTAATACTCTCTTTCAAATTATAGAATCTCATCTTGCTTGCATCTTTTTTATATATATATTTTTTTTATTGGTTATTCATGCTACAGTGGCTTGCGTCTCGACCATCACATCTATCAGGTCGTGTTTCCCACTCAAAAGACGAAGCCTCCTCTATTTTTAAAAGCAACAGCTACGGTGAGAGTTTTGTTGGAAATTTTTCACATCTCAGTAATTTTTTATGTGTTTTCATGATTGATCTCTAATCTCAGTTTTTGGTTGCATCATTATATATGATTATATTTGGTTTCTCTCTTTTACAGCTACAAAAAAAAAACTTAATGAATGAGAGATGATAATGGGAATCGAAAGCTACACTGGTAAATAACAAGTCAAGCTCACTATGATTATAATCTCAGTTTTTGCATCATTATAATATTTGATTTCTCTTTTACAGAAAAAAAACCTGAATAAATGAGAGATGATAATGAGAATCGAAAGCTACACTGGTAATATAAAAAGTGAAGCTCACTCAGGAGTCAGGACTCTAATTGCGCCAAGAATCCATGCATCCTCATCCACATGCGTCATCTTTCATAGCGCTTACCAAGTTACCATCCCATGTAGAAACGTGAGTTTTTTTTTTTTTTTTTTTTNTGTAAAAACTAACCGAATTTTGGATCCAGTCATTTGATTGATCGTTAGAGATTCCACAAATTCAATTTGTTTTTGCATCGTGATGTAGATTTAGCATTAATGTTTTAGTTTTGATTTTTTATAAGAGTTTCATAAAAGTTTTCATTGGTTTTTTTTTTCTAAATATTAAATTTACAAATCGATGTGAAAGCTAACCGCACTTTGGATCCAGTCATTTGGTTGATCGTTAGAGATTCCACAAATTCAATTTGTTTTTGCATCGTGACGTAGATTTATCATTAAGGTTTAAATTTTGATATTTTATAAGAGTTTCATAAAAGTTTTCTTTGTTTTTTTTTCTAAATACTAAATTTACAAATCGATGTGAAAGCTAACCGCACTTTGGATCCAGTCATTTGATTGATCGTTAGAGATTCCACAAATTCATTCAATTTGTTTTTGCATCGTAACGTAGATTTATCATTAAGGTTTAAATTTTAATTTTTTATAAGAGTTTCAGAAAAGTTTTCTTTGTTTTTTTTTTCTAAATACTAAATTTACAAATCGATGTGAAAGCTAACCGGATTTTGGATCCAATCATTTGGTTGATCACTAGAGATTCCACAAATTCAATTTGTTTTTGCATCGTGACGTAGATTTAGCATTAAGGTTTTAATTTTGATTTTTTTCTTTGTTTTTTTTCTTTCTAAATACTAATTTTACAAATCGATGTGAAAACTAACGGAACTTTGGATCCAGTCATTTGGTTGATCGTTAGATAGATTTCACATTAAGGTTTCACAATATTAATTTTTAATTCTTAAAAAATTTGGATGCTAAATGTATAAAATAATGTGAAAACTAACCAAATTTTGGGTTGTTTACAGATTCCATAACTTCAATTTGCATGGTTATGTAGATTCAGAATTAAAGTTTCCAAATAACGTTTTCAATTTAGTTTTTTTTTTCTTTTACTGATTTAAAATATTTTCAATGAAACAGCAAAAATCTCAAATGTGACAAAACTCTTATTTGAACCACAAAATGCTAATTTAACTCGCTCATTTAATTTTGTTTACAATATACGACATCAACATAATTATTTTTTTTAATATCCCTCCCCCCACCCATATATAAAACAAACATACAACTCTTATTACACCTTTAGTGGGCTATGTCACACAATCTTCTCTGCTCCCAATTTGAGTTTTTTTTCTAGTACAGAAGCCTTTCTTCATCAATCGACTGAAACTGGCTTCATCTCTTCTGCTTCTTTCCTCAGCTCATCAAACAGAACAGACGACAGATATCTCTCTCCAAAGCTCGCATGAATCGTCTATTATATATATAACACACGTTACACACAAAAACAGTTTCCGATCAAATCAAAAACTGAGAGCCAAAGAAGAAAAAAACACTTCTCCTCTCTTACCACAATGAGTTTGCCTTTGTTCTCTGGCATTTTCGCTAGTCTAAGTGCTGCCACGGTGTTAGCTCCGGACGATATCCCAACCTACAAGTTAGTTTCCATACTTAGTGCCAGAAAACAAACGAGCCAAATATCTCTGTTAAATAATTAAAACACTTACCATGAGACCTTCTTTCAATGCCAATTCTCTAGCCATCTTTATAGCATCCTCACTACTCACCTGTTTTCTCACAAACATTCTCAAACATTAGCTTTTTATAAGTTGATGGAGAGTACGATAAAATGGAAGCTTTTAAGCCTTTTTTACTTTATACCTCAAGAACACTCTCCATAACATCCATATCCAAGATATCTGGTTTAAATCCAACCCCATTGCCTGTGATAGCATGTGGACCTAACACAAAGTTCAAAACTCAAACATCAGCGACAGAAACAACTCAAATTTGCACCACAAGTGAAAGTGTTAAAAGGTTCAAAATTATTTCACCTGGTTTGCCACCGTTGAGTATGTTGCTTTCAGCAGGCTCCACTCCATATATCTACCAATTTGCAAGACAATTCATGATCAGTAGCAATCTCTTTTTTGATATCCACAAGATAAGATACCCTTCAGAATTTACAAAATCACCTTGACATTGGGGTTTTTGGATTTAAGATATTGTCCAACTCCAGAGACTGTGCCTCCACTCCCAATTCCCATCACAAAGATATCAACATTTCCAAGTGTGTCTTCCCAAATCTCAGGACCAGTTGTATCATAATGAATCTACAACAAATATTCCAAGCATCATCTCTAGATTCAACCTTATGTCAAAACGTAACAACTTCAAGGCTAAATGGAAAAAGATATGTCATTCTAACTCTCTTAAGTAGTACCTGAGTGTTAGCTGGATTAGCAAACTGTTGACACATAAAAGCATCAGGAGTAGAGTCAAGGAGGTCATAAGCTTTCTTAACGGTTCCACCCATTCCTTTAGTTGGATCAGTAAGAACAAGCTCTGCACCAAAGGATCTCATAGTCACTCTCCTCTCCAAGCTGGTGTAAGAAGGCATCGTCATTACAATCTTGTACCCTTTCAGAGCCGCCATGAAAGCCAAACTTATTCCCATGTTTCCTGAAGTGGGCTCTATCAATGTTGTCTGAAAAAATTAAGCATCAGTTCAGCTGTGGTAAGAAACTCTTTGACTAATCTACTTTTGATATGGGAAATATATATATATAAAAAAGGCTAATAATTACTTTTCCAGGGATGATTAGTTTTTTCTTCTCTGCATCTGCAATCATAGCTATAGCTGGTCTAAAAAGACAACAAAAACAAAACCGAACAAAAGATCAATACTTTTTTTATACTTATGGTTTCTAGTAATCAAAGATTTATATAGATTATAACAAGAACCTGTCCTTGATGCTACAAGTTGGCTGGAAGTGTTCCTGCTTGGCTGCAATGTAAGCTTCACAACCTTCAGTGACTCTGTTGAGAAACACAAGTGGAGTTCGTCCAATGAGCNGAAAACTCTTTGACTAATTTTACTTTTGAGATTAATAAATATGGGAAATATATAATTAAAAAGGCTAATAATTACTTTTCCAGGGATGATTAGTTTTTTCTTCTCTGCATCTGCAATCATAGCTATAGCTGGTCTAAAAAGACACAACAAAAACAAAACCGAACAAAGATCAACACTTTATACTTATGGTTTCTAGTAATCGAAGATTTTTATAGAATGTAAAAAGAAAAAGAACCTGTCCTTGATGCTACACGTTGGCTGGAAGTGTTCTTGCTTGGCTGCAATGTAAGCCTCACATCCTTCGGTGACTCTGTTGAGAAACACGAGTGGAGTTCGTCCAATGAGCTACAACAACGTTAAACACAGACGAACTTGAGTCAATCGACATGGGAAGAAAGACAAGAAATTTTTACTTAAAAACCAGATCCAATTTTCAAAGATACTCAAGAAAAGAAAAAAAAAACGGTTACTATTATTTTTGGCTTTACCAGAGAGGCATCGCGTTTAGCGTTAGTAGATGGGAAGTCTTTGGGAAGATCTCGGAGTCTCTGAGCAAAAGATGGAGATCCAACGGTGGAGAAGAGTTTCCTCATGGTGTTGCTGATACAGGGGATCGTCTCTCTCTTCAGTAACCTCTTTGAAACAGAGGCCATTGTTTGACTGAACGGAGTTAACAAAGTTTGAAGAGAGAAAACAAAGTTTTTAAAAGCTCTTTGTAATGAGAGGAAGAAGAGTGATAGGTTGAGAAGAAACGGAGGAGAAGGGGATCATATATAAATGGATGAGAGAAAGAAGACAAATACATTGTATCCATCTTCCCATTAGTGTAAAGTATATAATATTGAAATAAATACAAGTTGATTCTTGGAAATATAGGCAATTGTGAATTGAGGTACGTGAAGGGTTCTTGTCAGAGTTCAACTGATGATATAGTACTCGTCTTTCATTCAGTGAGTGGAATGATCAAAATTTACAGTCAACTTCATACACCTGCTTCTTGCAATTTCTTTGTTATTACAGTCTTAATTAACCATCGGTCGGGGAATCTTTTTTATGCTTTGTTGAAAAGTATGTGACAAACAAATGGTCCCCATTTGTTTTTTCCTGGTGAATTTTTGGTGGCTATGTCTCAATTCGATTAGGATTTAGCCATCATAGGTAGAGGGAGGTTGGTTACACTGACACGTTTGGAATACCAAAACAATGCTGAACCGGATGAATTTTGAAAACCGAACCGTTTGACCGAAGAATTGATTAACCGGTGATTAACCGGTGACTAACGCAACTAGGATTGGGTTTATTAACGCAACTAGGCTTGTTGTATACCAAATCCATGTTCTTTTTGCGTTGAACTTTTGGGAATTTTTATTCCTTTGTTTACAAAGATTGCATTAAGAGGGCACATTACAGTACAGATACAAACATTTCACATATGTAGATCAACAATAGAAGCAACTAAGGAGGACAAGACCAGAAACCAAAGGACTTGATGTCTTTTGTTTTGATTTAGCTTCTGGACTTGAAGGGAATGGCTCTGATGACAACCACATGGTAAAGAGCAGCAAGTGCAGCTCCAATGAAGGGTCCAACCCAGAACACCCACTAAAGATGGCAAAACAAAAACGAAATTGTCAGAAAAATGGAGTTGTTTGGAATGAGATTGGTATTATAGTTTGTGGAGACTCACGTGGTCGTCCCATGAATGGTCTTTGTTGTAGATGATTGCAGCTCCAAGGCTTCTAGCTGGGTTGATGCCTGTGCCAGTGATTGGGATGGTTGCTAAGTGAACCAAGAATACTGCAAACCCGATTGGGAGTGGTGCTAGAATCTGCACAATTGTTACAAAAACTCAAGCCAATAAGCAACAAAGTCCAGAGTGAAACCATGAGAATCAGTCAGCTTCACTCTGTTCAATTGTTTTTAGCAGCTATATATATGTAACATGAACAAGTAGTATAGACAAGTTACTTACGGGGACATGAGAGTCACGGGCGTTTCTCTTGGCGTCAGTTGCAGAGAAGACTGTGTATACAAGGACAAATGTGCCAATGATCTCAGCTCCAAGACCACTTCCCTTGGTGTAACCATGAGCCACAGTGTTGGCTCCTCCTCCTAGAGCCTGGTATTGCTTAGGCTGGAACCCTTTAACCACACCAGCACCGCAGATTGCTCCCAAGCACTGCATCACTATGTAGTACAGAGCTCTAGTGAGCGACAGCTTCCGAGCTAAGAACAGACCAAAAGTAACCGCTGGGTTGATGTGTCCACCTGAGAGTTACATTAACATAAATTTCAGATTACAACACTGCAAATTCCACATAGAGGAGTCAAGACTAATATCAACAATTTCTCAAAGATTGTAGCTTTATCGTCTTTGCATCCCTTAAATCAGATACAATAGGAACAAATTCACGCAAAGAAGCTAAAACTAATCTCAATTGTTCCCAAAGATTCAAACTTTATTGTCTTATCTCTCAACCCCAACACTCGGAAACCTAAGTAGAGTAAAAAAAAGGCGTATCTTTAGAGAAGACTAATATCAAAATTTCTAAAAGATTGTAGCTTTATCGTCTTTGCCTCTCCTAAATCAGATACAAATGGAACAAATTCACGCAAAGAAGCTAAAACTAATCTCAGTTGTTCTCAAAGATTCAAACTTTATCGTCTTCGGAAGCCTAAGTAGAGTAAAAAAAAGGCGTATCTTTGGAGAAGAAGAAGCAGAGTGGCTTACCAGAGATACCAGCAGTGCAGTAGACCAAGGCAAAGATCATACCACCGAAAGCCCAAGCGATACCTTGGATTCCAACGGAAGCACACATACTCGGCGACCTTTTAACTCCCATCACAGTCAATACAGTGATGTAGAGAAAGAGGAAAGTAGCAATGAACTCAGCGATCCCGGCTCTCCAAAAAGACCATGAAGAGAGCTCACCTGGCTCGAAAAACGGAGCAGGTGGTGGCTCGTTGTAGTCTTTGTCGCTCTGAGCCGAAGTCCCGATTGGTTGTCTCTCAGGGAACTTGTTAGCTCCAACTCTAACGTCTTCTTCCTTGCCTTCCATCTCTCTCTCTCTTGAGAACTGTGTGGTAGCTTTGATTTTGGTCTCGGTTGTGAATATTCCAGAAGTGGGAGTGGTGTGAGTTTTTATAGTTGGGAAGGTAATGGAAACAATATGGAGAAATAGAATAAGGGAAGACGATGACAATATTGACAGTAACATAAATATTGTTAATGTTATCTTCATAGTAATCATACTACTATACTAATAAATCTAATTATTGCGTTTTGGACAGAGTTTCGAATGCTCCATTCCAGCTTGTAGTTTAATTAGTGTGATTAAAAATAAAGGATTGAAGAAAAATGTGGTTATAAAAATAAAATTAGATCAATGTCGATTGTTTTTAATAATCCTCATGATTGTCACTAACTAACTGCTACGAACAAAACACATTTAAAAAAAAAATAACATGAATGATCGTCTGATTGAGAATGATCTGGCGTTTGCCAGGATAAGACCATCTGTATATGGCCTTACCATCATCATGCACCATGTACCATTCATGACCATGTTTTTGTGTGTGTTATTCATTCCCCTCTCTTTTTTAGTTTTTTGGGTGATATTTTCTTTTGTGATTATCACATTTAAAAAGCACTTGTTTCTGTAAAGACTACAATTTTAATATTTGTTCTGCTAAAAAAAAAAATACAATCTTAGTTCCTAATTCAAGATTTAAAAACATATTTCCATCATCCTGGTATAAAACATAATTGTATCATCAATTCTAAAAAAACAGAGTGGTAGTGTACAATTTGCCAAATAGGAAAGACAAAAGGTAAAGAATAACAAAAAAAACAAACGACACTGGTTTATATTGTTTTAGTAGGCCATTGGGCCCTACGCAGGCCCTACGCTCTCCTAAGGGCCATTTTGATTTTTCAACTCCTTATGTAATTATTTTTTTGTTATTAACCATAACTCAAAAAGTTGTTAAAAACTTATCCATTTTCCCCTTATATAAGGCTGATCTGATGTAAAGATAAAATTTGTCAAAAGGGTCAAAATTAAAATCCACCTTCACAAGTTTGAAAAGCCTTTAATCTTTGAATATTGTTTATTTTCACATACATTGATTGAACTGCACAGTAAAAAAGAGAGCCAATTAAAATCAGCACTGCTGCATGAGCTAAAATCACTGACTGACCACTAGAAAAAAAAATACCGACCCATCATGACACAGAGAAAAAAGGATGTACGAAATGTTTTTTTGGATTTTTCTGGTGGAGTAATAAAAATTCAATTAATTATAGCCGTCCAATGCATCGGCGATAAGATACGTGGAGTCACCCACCTAATGCCGCCGCCTTACATACCCAAAAACCGACCATTCATTCATCTATCTAATGACAATTTCTTTATTTAGTTTTTTGTTTGCTGGATTCTTCTATTCTTTTCATGATTGCAACT